>NW_027137457.1:475313-704675 GCF_001889945.1 Aspergillus brasiliensis CBS 101740
GGGGGGGGGGGGGGGGGGGGGGGGTGCGGAAAGAAGAGAGAAAAGAGAGGAATAAAGTAGGTAGAGGATGGGATGGAGCAGCGTTGATGATGACGATGAAGTAAGTCCAGGTACGTCGTATTATTGCTGGATGGTTTGTTTCGAGTTTCGAGCTAAGAATAATCAATCCTCAAACGGGATTCCTCAGGAATCCACCGCCATTGCCAATTTGCCCGGAGGTAATTAATACCCGCGGTGACATCGCAGTTAGGTAACTTTACCAGCTGCAAACGTCCTTCCCGACAATACGGGACAATACGGAACATCCCTCCGACCGGGGGAATCATCATGACTTCATCTCATCCCCGGAGAAAGACATTCGAGACGCGGAACGAACCTCTTCCCAAGCAGGTTTGTTGCTGATTCCGACGAACTTTCTTTAAGCTTTTTACCAGTGATCAGAAGTTTCTAAGGGGAAAGGGTTGCATTTCCCCCTTTTCACATGCTATATACGACCCTCTCTCTATCATCTTGGCCTTAATATACACTGAGATAGATGGAAGGAAAGACGCAGTAACCAGGATCCAAGGTATTGCGAAGAATAAAGAAATCTCTCATCACGCCAAACCTCCCAATGCAACCCCATTGTGCTAGCCAAAAAGAGCAAGTAAACAGGAAGTTGATAATGAACGCAGCAAAATCAAAGCTGCCTGGCATCACATTGCAGCATGTGATGCCAACCATCTTCTAGACTAGACAATCTTATACACTCGTTTCGCAATGTAGAACGACGCAATGGCGAAGAGAACCAGTCCCGCCGTAACTAAACAGACACTCACAATTAGCCACAACATCCTCAACGAATGTAGAAGAGAGAGACACTTACTCGACCAAAACCACGACAAACTATCAACATCCTGACCCGGCACCTTGACGTTCATCCCCCACATACCACAGATAATGTTCAGCGGCAGGACAATCGTTCCCAGCACCGTCAACTTCCCCAACACATCTGCCGTCTGTTCCTGCCGCTCGTTCATCAGGATGTTGATCTGCGCCAGGTAGTTGGAATGCGCACGCGACAGAAGACTACAGCACAGTAGTCACGTTAGCCATCTAATGTTCATCCTAAAAGAATTGATCGCACGTACGTTTCATAGTAGGTCAAACTGCTAGTCATCGTCATGATGTGGTCTTGTATATCGCCTAGGTAGAGACCAATCTCGGACTTGGGCGCCACTTCCCATTGCTCGTTGCATCGCTTGGCGAAGCCCTTGACAACGTCTGCCTTGTTGCTCAAAAGGCGGTACATCCCCATCACCTTCTTGCGGCACACGCCCACGCGCCGCAGCATCTCACCGGGGGCCAAAGACGTGGTCACGCTCTGATTATCTTCTTCCTTGTTGGTCCCCATCCCTCGCTCATCCGCATGCATCTGCATGATCTTTTCATCGATCTCGTCGACCTCGTCCTCAATGGCCTGAATCAAGGGGCCAAACACGTCCGTGATGTCATCAATAAGAGCATACGAGATCCAGTCAGAGCTGAGGATAAGATAATCCATCAGCTGACGGATTCGTCTGCGTACATTCGCCGGATGTGGCGTCTGCGAGAAGTGGAAGGACAGCACACCTTCCCGGAACACTACAACATACATGTTCACAGGCTCGAGATAGGTTTCGCTGTTGGGGTCTTGCTCAAAGGTGCGGTAATTGACGAAGTAATAGTTTCGGAACAGCTCGACCTTCTCACGCGCCTCCTGCATCATGATGTCCTCAGTCGTCAGGGCATGGATACCAAAAGATTTGGAGAGCACTCGCATCTCTGCGTCGGTTGGGCAAAGAACATCAAGCCAAAACGTTGGTCGAGGCCCATACCGCTTGGGTTTCGGTTGCGCCGGTTTGCGCATAGGCGATGCTTCCGCCGATGTGCGTGCCTCGGTGACAGCCTCACTGATGATTGACGTCCGGGGCTGGTGCCGTTGAGTCCCGGGAGCGCCCTGGTGATTGCTGTGATTATGGATACCGTTGCCATTCGCGCCGTGACTGTTACCGTTCGGCGACATGACCCGGGATACGTTGCCGCTGGGTTGACGGCTATGATTGCTGTGGTCCGTTGTGTCATTCTTTTGATGGTGCTCAGGCTCCGACTCATCTTCATCAGACGAAACATCTAACTCCGGAGGATCTGGGATAAAAAGCTCGCGGAAACTACCACCAGGTTGGCATAGCTCGGAGATGGTCTGGGCGTGGATAGTACTCTGGAATTCTTCGTTGAAGTATGTGAATCGGTAAGGAGCTTCCTCCTCTTCGCGTCGCCACAGTCGGTACTGTGGACGAAGACGACCCTCAACAAGCATAGGCTCGCTAATCTTCTTCGCGCGATAGGCACCTGAACGCTCTTCCTTCTCCTGGCGGCTCCAATCTTCCAAAACGGATAGATCTGGCCATTCCCTAAGCCGTCGCCGCCGGCGGTGGCCTTCTCTGGCCGCCCTCTGTGCGTCTTCTTCGGCAATTTCGGAAACCTCCTCCGTTGGGAAGCAGACATCTTCCTCAGCCGGGAAGGTGGTGCGACGACGCAGACGCTCCTGGGGCATCTGTGGCGACGTCGGCGACGACCCGGGTGACTGCGTGGGACGATTATTGGTCCCATCTACGTCGATCAACACATCATGGGAGCGAGCCAGTTGTTCCATGCGGTTGTCAATCGACTTGGCCAGCGAGAAGTCGAACTCCGCCCCGGTGACCACTGCATCGTCATAGTTCATCTCAGGCCCGAGCTTGGGTGATGTTGGCATTGACGGGGGGTTGTTGATGTCATAATCACGATCTTGTTGTTCGGCAAACTTGGGACTCGGTATGGCACGAGGCGAGCATCGAGAAGAACTCGAACGACTGGACGCAGGTCGTCGCTGGTGGAATGACAGCGGGCTTGTCCGAAAGTCGGTCCCGTACCGAGCCAAGCTAGGACTATGACCAGAGGGTGGTGGCATCAACGGGGTACGATCGTTTACTTCTTCTTCTCCGCCACTATCATTATCCACTCGATATGATCTGGCCGCGGACGGTAGGGTCTGGGATCCCGACTCGATGGGACGAAAAGGGGTGGTCGAGGAACCCGGACGGTAGGATTGGGCGAGACGACTATCTCTCCGCGGCCGCATAGACGGTTGATGGCTATATAGAACACACACATCAGCTACAGAAGAACAAGAAGGAGACCCAGTACTGACTGCAAATGAAGTGAATAACATACCGATGATCCAGCAAAGCTTCACTCTCCAAACTAGTACTGCTGAGATCCCTACCCAGTTTATAGAACGGCAGCGCAGCTTGAGGCTTAGCCTGATCGGCCATCATGCTAATATCCTCTCCTGCGTCGGGAATCGAGGCATGAGGAACGGCCGGATGAGTATCCTCTGCGCCGCCGAGAAAGGACTGGCGGCGATGACGACGCTTTCGATGACGGGGTTTTTTCCGTTTGGCAGATTTGACCGTGGTACCTGATCTGCTTCCTGCGCCATCGTCCTGCTTCCGATCCGAACCAGGAGTCTCGTAGCCACGCGTAGTTGCTGACTGGAAGTCATCGGCTAATCGACTACTGTGTCGGGAGGGTTTGCTGGGGCTGGGAGCGGTCTGATGCGGAGTTGACGGTGAAGGCTGCATTGTGATCTGGAACAAGGGCCTCGGGGCCGCGGATGCTGCATGCACGATGATCGGCCGAAAAATTGGGTAATTTCTCCCAATTCCTTATCTCAATGGGTTCCACTGCCCAAGGCGATAAGTGTGTAGCTAGTAGAAAGTAGATACGGTTCAACAGCACCATGCACGGGGTCGACACCGAGGAATGACTGCAGCGATAAGAATGAGAGTAATGATGACGATAATAAAAAAGGTAGTCCAAGACGCAAGGTTGTCGGGTATGCAGTGTCAACCAGCCTAGTAGGGCTCAGTGTGGTCAGGGACAATTCATCGGGACCCAGGGCGCAGAGCGATTGGAGATCGGCGAGCGACGGGCGAGGCGTGGTGGGACATGAGGCACTTCGAACGGCAAGGGTTGAGCTCCATCAACCGGAGAAGATGAGTATGTAGTACACGATGGGGGAGTCAGATGGGGATGAGAGTGGAGAAGCCACACGAAAGGACCTCTTCTGTCAAAAGAAGTCCAGAGATTGAATAGCACGATGGGAGTGGGGGAAGATGGGAGGAAGAGAGAGTTCCAGAACTTGAGAGCTTCCAGTCCCCCTGCCCGGCCATATCACCCGCTTTAAGGCCCACCCGGTCAGGTGATGACATCACTGGCTCACCGATGATTTTAGCTCCCCAAAAACTGAATACGAAAAGTCTGTCTTTGTCTCCCTCAGAGCCTTCAATGGTCTCATTGTAATCATACTACATACAGTCATACATATTAGACACACCACAATCGGTTACATCGACAACATGGGATAGTGAAAGGAATAACATCAAAATAGTAATCAAGGCCGTCATATCGTCAGCTCTAGATATTGGGCATCATCATAGACATCATCAATATGAGACAAGAAATGAGAAATTATGAAAGAGAATAAATAGAAAGAAAAAAAAATCAAAGGCACCAAACAGGGGATATATTTGAAAGCATAGCAAACGCTCCAAGTAGCCTTCCAAGCATTATTCATTACCATTTTCGAACCGTTTTTGTTTTCCGGCTCCCATCATCCATCCATCCATCCGTCCTGACGCCTCCCGTGCTAATCAATAAGAAAGAATAAACAAAACCATAACGACCCGCGGAGCAGGATGGATCAGACTCCCGGCAAAGTGTGCACAGTCGCGTCCTCCGTAGAGCATGAGACAAGTTCGGATCTGAGTGTGACGCATCAGATCACATTGCTCATGTCCATGGTTGACGACGGGGCGACGCTGTGGACCGATCTCGTGGCATCCAGGGACATGCGATCGCCGCTGAGCATCTTCGTCACTTTCTTGTCCTTGTTGGGTCTGGCAATGAGCACTTGGGCCGGGCAGACGACCACTTCATCGTCACCTTCTCCCCGGTCATTGCCCTTTTTCACCACCAATGGGAACAGAACAACTCGTACTACCGCTTGCTGTGTTTCTAGCTCTTCATTGGACGTGGTCTCTCCGCTGCGCTCATTCATCAAGGAGGCGTTGAAGTAGACCTGGCGAGCAAGATCACCATTGGTGTCATATTCCGGCTGCAGTGGTGGTAGCATAATGTATTCTGCCAGCTGTGTGCGCATCTCGATCGACAGGTGGACCGCGACACGGAGCACCTTGCGGAGCGAGTCTAGAAGCTGGGCCTCGACATTGGTAGGTGGCGGGAGGAGGCGCGACAGAGTGTCAAAGATCTCCAGAGCGACAGCCTCGGTGTCGCTCTCACGCTGCTTCGAAAAGGTTGGCCGTTTCGAGAGCAGAGTTAGGGTAGTGGCGCGCCACCGATGGATAGCACTGCGTGGACCAATGTCGGCCAGTTGTTTCTCCAGGGATTTGAGCTTCTGCCGTTGCTCGCGATCCATGCCGAACAGGTATCGTGTGAAGATAAATTCCCATACCATGGTCATGACAACAGACATGAATACATCACGACGACGAACCCGGTCGGCGAGGTAGGTGTCTGCGTCGGAACCGTCCAGGATAGCGTTGTCGAATCGGTCGGCAATCTTTTCATCTTGCAGATCGCTGAGCTTGCGGCAGCGACGATGGTCAGAATGTTTGGAGAAACGGAGGACCCATTGCTGTACATGACCACATAGCTTCTGGCAAGCAGCATCGAAGTAATCCTCGTCACGGAAGACCAAGACGTCGTCCTGCATGGCTGCCGCGATCTGTTGCTGCAGTTGCTTCACCTTGTCACGAGCATTCTCCAGTTCCTCCCGCAGCCGTCGTAGCTCCATATCCTTCTGGGCCAACGCCATTTCCACTTCTTGTCGCACCCGATCGTGCATCTCCGCCGACAATTGTTGGTTCTCCGAGCGCAATTCATCCACTTGGCGATCGAACGTCTCCTGCATGACTTGAACTTCCTGCGCATGAGTGGCAGTGAGGTTGGAGGTGGTCGCCGTGAGCCCCGTATTTTCCTCGGTCAGTCGGGCTACTTCTTTCTGCAACCACTCCAGCGAGCTCTTCAATTGTTCCACTTCCGCATCTCTGTCCCGCAAATCGGCATCGCGGCTGTTGAGGGCATGATCACTCTTGCGTCGGGCGACGGTAGTCTTGCGGAGTTTATCTTCAGCTTCCTCACGAGCAGCGGCGAGAAGGCGATTTTCCGAAATGAGACGGTCGAGACGAGATTCGAGTTCTTGGAGGTGTTGCATACTTCGACGGTGCCGAACGCTGGGCGGTCGGCTAGGCGACCGGGGCGAGCTGGGCGTCTCACCCCAACCCTCCTACATAGTAAACAGACGATCGGTTAGCCGACTCATACCTTTCAATAACGACGAACAGACCATTGCAAAGAAGTTAGGAAGAGATCAACTAATACTACTTACATAAACGTCCGTCATATTACGTAGGGGACGCTTGCCCTTATCGGTGACGGGGTCGTAGGAGGAAGAAGAGGCGATGCGCTCGAGGTTGAGGTCCGAGGCTGAAGAAGCGGGAGGCTGGGGCTTGGGCTCTGATTGGTCGTCGCTCTCCTGCGCCTGAGTGGCTGCCGCCCGCAAATCTCCGCTGGCGTTGCGATGACTGCGTCGCAGCGATCGTGGAGTTGGCGTCTGCTCGAGGTTCGGCGTCATGTTGTGCATGCTATTGAACCCTCGGATGCTGCTGCTGGGTCGCAGAATTGGCTTGTCTTGTTCCGGCGTCTTGAGCACCTCAGCCGGCCATCTACCGTCCACCAGCCGACTGTCAGGCCGACGCTTCTTGACCTCGACATCCGCATTCTCGTCAAATGGCGTCTCCTTGTCCGGTGTCGGCCAGGCCTGACGGGCTAACGCATTGTCGGTAAACTTCCGGGTCGGGGTTACGAGGCGAGGAAGCACATGTTCGGGCTTCATCTCCAGACGGGGCGTGCCGCGTCCGTGACCCACGGTTCTTGAGCCGGTGGATCGCTCCGTTCGACCCCTTGGCTCATCCTCCTCGATGGTCTGCAATGGTGTCCGCGGCGGTGAGACTGCCTCTCGATCCACACCTGTCGGCTGCGGCGAGGGTGTGCGTGGCTGAGAATTCTGATCGACCTCCAACGACCACGGCCGCCGCGGGTGGTTGTGTCGTCCGTGTATCGATGGGCTGCGCCGTAGCTCACAAGTTGGGCTGGAGCGCGACGTTTGTGGACCAATCTCTCTACCAGATGGGGATCCAGACCGGACGAGTACCGATTGTCGCTCATGCACAGGCGACGGTGCGTATAGTGGAGCCTCGTGGTGGGAAGAAGGGCTGGACTCTGCGGTTTCAGCTTCAACCTCCCCGGGAGACTCCTTGTCCTTTTGCTCTTCCCACCGTATGTCAATTTGTCTGGTATCCTCTTCCGGTCCGTCCGAAAGCACAGATACGTTGTACGAAGTATCAGCTTCAACCTCGATTGTAGGCTCGTTCGGTGAAGAGTGCAGTCCAGTCTCCGGCTGTCTAGTCTCATCTACTTGAGTAGGTTCCGTAGCAGTTTTGGCATCGTCCTGCCCCGACGAAGGGGAATCGGTCGTAGTGATGGGCGCCTCCAAGACTATCGCGCTGTCGCGGATCGCTTCCTTGTCAATAGTCTCTTCCTCGGCCCCATCTTTTGCTGACTCGGACGGCTCAATTAGAGCTGGTCGACGGAAAAAACCCCGCTCTAATTCAGGAAAGATGCTGGCGACCTTGCTCTGCGTCTGCGACTCTAAGCCGAGGGATTCGCTGCTAGACTTTCCGTAGATAGAGTGTTCTACGTGGAGCGCCGTAGAGGGTGAAACCGGGGGGACATTAGTTGCATCAGACGGATCTTGTATCACGTTGCTTTCGGTTCGATGAGATGCTCCGGCTGTCGATTTTCTTGCTGCAGCTGATGCGCTTGGATGTCGGATTACGCCTTCCGGGATTGCGTTCTCATCAAATTCTGCAATGCCTGGCTCGAATGGGACAGCACGAGCTTCGGGTGAGGAATCGGGTGATCGTCCGGTAGCATCGACTTCGCTTTTCTCCCAGTCTATTATAGGCCAAGAGTCATCATCTTGTGCGCGTTGCTCCCAAGCCGGGATCTCAGTTTTCTGTGGTGGAAAACTGGTGGCATCCTTCTTGTGGGGTTGCTCACCTTCTGGGTCTTTGACATCAAGAGTTTGGATAATCTGACGCTGCTCTTCTTCTTCCCCAGAGTGTAATCCTAGAGAGACGTCATCCACTTTGGCTTGTTCAGCAGCCAGCGTGTCTGGCGCTTCAGTCACTTGCTCCTGGACTGGGTTCGGGTCCGCTGAAGCGCCAGCGTCAACCTCTGGCTGCTGTTCTTCCTCCGCCTCTACAAGCTCCTGCTCAGCCCTCTGCTTGGCCTTTCTGCGCTCCTTCTTGGATAGCTTCCTCGCTAAGGGAGCCGGTGCTTCTGGCTGTTCCCAAAGCTTCTCTGACAGCTCTTCGGCCATCGCAAGATGATGCTTTTCTGTCAGTGTCTCGGCATCCTGTTCTGCATTGGTCGTTTCTAATCTCTGCTGGACAACCATATCTTGTCTCTCTGCTGTAGACACTTCTCGGGACTCCTGAAACTCTTCTGCGCTGCGGACTGGCTCTTCCTCAATCTGTGGGGTTTGGTGCTGTTTCTTCTCTCCATCATCCTGCACGGTGGGAGTGTCCTGTTGCTTATCATCGATGGTATTACCCGATTCCTCGACAGGGGGGCTGGTGGAATCAAGAGTGTCTGTCCACCCTACCGTGCCTTCGTCTGCGGCAACAGCCCCTTCAATTGGTACAAGTGTGGGACTGTTTTGCTCATCCCTAGCTTGCTTCTTCGCCTTCTTCTTTCTCTTCTTCGATTCTTTACGAGTGAGGACTACCTCCTTGTTTGTTTCCTGCTGGGCCACGCCGCTCGGAAAGTCAGCTGTTGCTTCTGCGACAGGCGAGGTGACATTGTCTTCATTCCTGACCAGGTCGTCTGGAGGGAACTTCTCTGACTCCATTGTAAGTCCTTCTGGGGCTTCTGATGTTGGCTCTAGGGGCTTGTCCGATGAAACGGCCGGCTCATCAACATTTTCACTCAGGGTTGCACCATCTTGCACGGCATCCACACTGTTCTTATGCTCTGTGGATTCAAGGGCCTGCTCGGAAGTTGTCTCCATCACTCCCTTCTGACCGACCAGCTCATTGCCCGGCACTACTTCGCTCTCGGCACCAGGCTCAATTACCTCCTGATGTTCAGTCTCCTCTTTCCCCTGACTGGGACCCTTCTTCTTCTTGTTTTTCTTCGTCTTCGCAACTGGTTCTACAAGGGTCCCGGCAACATCGACTGCGGCTTCTCCTTCGGCAGCCTCCGGAGTAAAGTCTTCGGGAAGAACATCCCCCTCAAGGATGTCTTTCTCGGCCTGGACAATGGTTTTAATATCCAGATGCCGATCACATGCATCGAGATTAGATTCAACTGGCACTTCATTTAGGTGCCCAGATTCCTCTCCATGACTCTCCGCAGGAGCAACTGCTTCAAGATCGTCTGCTGCTGGCTCCTCGTTCATTGGCGGCACAGTTGGAATCATGGATTCGTCAGAGCCTGGTTCAGTACTTGGGGCAGCGGTTTCCACAGGTAGGTCTTCGGGAATAACCGCAGCTGTTGCTTCGTCATGGCTCGTGACTGCCACGCCCTGTTCGGTTTCGCCCTGGCTGGCTGCCTCTTCTGCCTGGCGCTTTTTCTTCTTTTCCTTTTTGCTCTTCTTCTTTGATGGTACGTTGATTGCAGAATTTTCCATCTCAACTGCTCCCTCAACAGACTCTCCTTGCTGCATAGTTTCCGGGGGTATGACTTCTCCCACACGCGTCTCCGTAACCTCATCCGCCTGCTCCTTTTCCGGACTGATGCGAAGCAACTCTTCCTTCTTGAAAGTCTGTTCATCTTCCTGCTCAGCGCCCTCAGCCGGCGCCTGCTCTTTCTCCTCTACCACATCCTGAGCAACATCCTCGACCACATGTCGGTAGGTGCTAGACTCTCCTTGCTCCTCCACTGACATTTGCCCAGTTCCCTCATCTAGCTTGACCTTACTTTCAGCGGGCTGCGTGTCTGGCTTTCCGTGTGCATCACCCGATTCCTCCGGCTCATCGACTGATAAAAGTTTATCTTGGCTTGAGATATTGGCATCCAGCTCAATGGGTTTGAGTACTTTATCGGAGGGAATGGAAACTGGTTCGTCTTCGCTTTTCTCATGCTCGCGTTGGAGTGGATAAGCGGAAGAAGTCGCTTGCTCTTGCTCTACCTGCGGAGATACCATGTCATCAGTCCAAATCAGATCTTTATCGTTCTCGCCGTGGTGTTCGGTGCCGTGGGACTGATTTTCTTTACCGTCATCTTCAGCAGGTATGTTTGCCGTTTCGAGCGATTTTTCCGCGGTCTTCGTTTCGCTGGGCGCTTGAGCGTCGCTCGAAGGGTGAGTCTCATCAGCAGGCTCTGTAGCATCGGCTAGATTCTTGGACTGGCGCTTCTTGTCTTTCTTTGCTTTCTTCTTCGCTTTGGCTGACATGGGAGCGGCATCCTTCTCAGAGGTTTCGGGTTGTGAAGCGACTACCTCGGATTCATGCAGGGCAGGGACTGTAGCATCGACAGGTGTCTCGGGCTCAACCACGGTCTCAGGTTCAACTGCAGCCTCAGGCTCGAGCGGCGTTTGAGGTTCGATTGGGGTTTCAGACTCAGTAAATAGCTCAGGTTCCGCAGGAGTACCGGGTTCAATTGGCGTAACTGGCTCGCTTGGGCCGTCATCTGCACCAGTATCTTCGTTCGCGTCTGCTGTCACGCTCTTCTTCTTCTTCTTCTTCTTCTTTTTGGACTTGGAAGAGCCACCATCCTGTTCGGCAGTTGTATTCACAGACTGAGGATCAGCTTCTCTGGCAGAAGGCTGAGCATCAGTGGTCTCCGGACTCGCTTCGGGCTGCAGTTGTTCCGTGGTTCCCGTGGTCATGGTGACTGCCTCTGGTTCATTCTCTTCCGCTGTTTCCTTGGAAGTAAAGGGAGCATCTTCAACCGAGTTAGAATTCGGGGTTTCCTCTGCGAAATCAACTCCGTTTGACAATAGAGTCGCCGGCTCCTCCGATCCCTCAATTCTCTCCTCAGTCACAGGTTCGGATGGGTGCTGCCCAGCATCTTCAAGACCGTTGGCAGCCATCACAGTGGCTTGGCCTTCGTCTGGTAAATCAAGCCTTTCTCCAACAGGTGCTTCTCCAGTGGGCTCTTCCGAAGCAGGCTCAGCCTCCTGAGACTGTCTCAATCCAGTATCATGAGAATCTTGGCTCAATTCAGCATGTGCGTCGTCTGTGGGCATGGGCTCATCATCCTGCTGTCCAGCGCCGAATGCATCCGCCGCAGAATCGCTGGATTCAGTTGGTTGTGGCGCTGATTCCTCATCTGCGAAAGAGACGGACTTTCGCTTTTTCTTGTCTTTTTTCGCCTTCTTCTTGGATTTCGAGGGCTCCTGGGTATCTTGAGCAGGTTCAATAGGTTCAGCCGGCTCACTGGAGGCATTTCCAAGTTCCCTGGGCTCGTCTGCTGGCGGCTCTGGAACACTGTTCTCAGAAGTGTCGTTTTTCTCGGCCACAACAGAGCTACTGACTTCCTCAGGAGTGTCAGTGGGCGCGCTGCCTGCCTCGGGTAGGACTTCGCTACCATCATCTCCTTGCGCGAGCGCAGGCTGGGACTCATCAAGAGAGACGGACTGACGCTTCTTCTTCTTTTTCTTGTCTTTCTTAGACTTGGTAGAAGATGTAGGCAGAGTATCTTCTTGAGCTGGCTCTTCTTGGTCCGCGTCAGCAGCTGTATCTTGTTCTGCTCTTCCCTGCTCTGGTGTGCTGATGCTAGCCATTCCTGCCGGAGCCTGCTCTGTAGGGGCCTCTACGCTTGTAGCGACATCATCCTGTGGTATTGTGGCTTCAATGACTGCTGGTTCTACATCGATATTCTTGTCAGGCGAAGCGTCATTCTCCGCAGTACCAGCCTCGCCTGCCTGGCCTTCTTGAGCCTGGTGTGCTTCAGTTACAGGCTCGTCATCGTTAGGCTGGGGATACCCTTCTGGTAAGTCGGTGGGCTCGGCGATATCTTTTGATGGCTCGTCTAGAGGTGCGGGATCAACGGCATCCGGGGTTTCAGTTGCAGTCTCAGCGGCATCCTGAGGTTGGTCCTCAGTAGAATAAGCGTCAGGTTTCGATACGCCATCCGCTAAATTCTGTGGCTCAGCATCAGTGCGCGTCGGGTCAGGATGCTGGTTCTTTGCAGTGTCCGCAAACTCCGTATTCTCCGGTCCGTCATCTCCAGAAGGTACAGTTGCACCTTGACACAAACCGCTCGAAGATACTTCAATTGTAATGGCAGGAGTCTCTTCTCCGGTAGGAGCATCCTTAGATTGCTCCGACGCGAGCCCTTCGCTTCCCTCTAAGTTTTCGTTTGTCGGAAGATCCACCTGTGGCTCCTCTGGAGCTAAGTCTTCTGGTGGAGCATCCTCGGGCACGGCCACAGCTTCTGGTTCAGGCGCCGGCGTAATGTCAGCGGATTCAGCCTGTTGCTTCTGTTGCTTCTTCTTTTCCTTCTTCGCCTTCTTCTTCTGAGCAGCAGTCATGGGAGGAGCCTCAGTGGCTTGCTCTACAGGGGGCTCGGTTGCGCCGATGGGTGGTGTCTCTAGGACTGTCTCTTCCTGTTCTTGCTGGTGCTCTGTGGGGGCGGAACCTTCGGCAGCGACGGGAAGTTCCGCAGGTTCAACCACAGGGACAGTGTTGTCTAGGGAAGGCTCGACAGGTGCTAGGCTCTCGTCAGGCGTCGCAGGCAGGCTTTGTCTCTGCTTCTTCTTGTTCTTTTTGCTCTTTTTGCCAGTCGGTGTAGAGCTCCCCGCTTCAGATTCAGGGTGGAGTTCAGGCGCCGGCTCGACCGCCGATTGATCGGGCACATGTGGTGCCTGATCATTGGCCTCAATCTGCTCCACCGGCAGGGTTGAGTCGCTAACAGTGGCATCGGCGAGGGGCTCCGCTACAACTTCCTCGGAAGCCTCATTATTTTGCTGGGCGGCGGATGGCAGCTCACCGCTTGTTTGGAGGAGCGGGGACTCGGCGGAGTCTTCTTGACTGGATTCGGGCTGTTTAGGCTCAGCTTCGGGCTCGGGCTCACGCTCACGCTCACGCTCAAGCTCAGGCTCGGTTTCGTCCAGGGCGGTCGATTTGCGATTTTTCTTCTTTTTCTTGTTCTTCTTCTTCGGCTGCTCCTCTACTGGCTCTTCCGGTTGGAGCTCTCGAGTCTCCCCAGCCAAATCGCCTGGCTCAGGCTTTTCTCCCTCAGAAGACTTCAATTCATTGCTCTCGGTATCCGCCACATGGCTTGAGTACTTTTTGTTGCCATCGCAGGCCTCGTCTGGCAGCTTCAATTCCGGTGATTCGTCGCCAGTCACAGTTGACTCGGGTACGGTTTCACTCACGGTCGCGGCTTCAGTTTCAGTCGCCGTATCGGTCTTGGCCGCAGGTTCAGTCTCCGGAGCAAGTTCATGTTCTGGTGCAGCTACGGTTTCCGGAGTGGCGTCATCCTTGGCTGCAACTTCAGTTTCCAGGCCAGATTCAGTCTCGGCAGCAGCTTCAGTCGCAGGAGTAGCTTCGGTTTCGGATGCAGCTTCAGCATTGGCTGCAACTTCAGGTCCCGGGCCAGGTTCAGGGGCAGCTCCAGCCTCGACAATAGCGACCTCCTCAGGAGCAAATTCAGGTCCCGGAGTAGCTTGAGCTTCAGAAACAGCTTCAGCTGACGAAGGTGGCTGAGAATCCCCAGTTGCCTCTGTCTCTAGTGAGGTCGCGGTGGCGCTCTTCCGCTTGTTCTTCTTCTTCTTTTTGCTATTCTTGCGCGACAGAGAGGCTTCTGGTTCTTCGGGGACTTCCTGAGAATTATCTTCGATTATAGCTGGCTCCGGAGTCATTTTCACTGAGTCGGCAGGAGGAGGTGAGTCCTCAAGTTCCGTGTCAGCTTTCTGCAACTCGGCTTCGTTCGCCGGGACGTCCTTTACTTCCTTATCCTCAGACGGCTGTTCTTTCTCTTGCGCCTGGGTGTCGGCTTCTCGGGTCTCGTCTTGCTGCAGCTGTTCTGCTGGGTCCTTAGTCTCAAGTGGCTCGGACTCAACGGCTTCATTGTTCATGATGAGCTCCTGTGAAGTCTCTTCCGCTACTGTAGTTTCAGCCTCGGCGCTAGGACGTAGTTCCTCAAGCTGATGCTCCAATGCCGGAACCTCGTTCTCGTTTGGCTCTTCAACGTTTGCAGAATTATCCTGAGCCGCCATTTGAGCAGAATCAGACTCAGTAGGAGCTACAGTTTCCTCAGGCAACTGGAAATTATTGGTATCGTCCGTAGTTTCTGTAGCATGGACGGGGATATTGTCGGCCGGTGAAGTTTCGGACACATCAGCCGCCGTAGACACGTCCGGCTCAGCTGCAGTAGCTTGACTAGTCTGTTTCGCAATATCAACACCCTCTTCGGAGGGCTTGCTATCTTCCTCCACACCCGTAGCCTCCTGTGTTGTCACAGTCTCGTCAATTGGCTCGGCTTTGTTGTCCGTAGTGTCTCCCTCGAAGGGTCTCTCAGTCTCGACTTCTTCGGGTTGCTCGCTTGTGTCTGCCGTCTGCTCAACGATAGCCTCCTCGGCTAGCTGGGCTGCCTCTAGACCCTCAGACACTTCAGCAACCTCGGTCTTGTCCACAGCTGTAGATTCTTCAGAAGGCTTAGCATCCTCGGCCTTCGCGGCCTCTTCTGCGGTCAGGTCTTGGGATGCACCTTTACTCTTCTTCTTCTTCTTTTTCTTGGCCTTCTTGGAAGAGGCTGGGGCGTCGACAGACTCTGCAGCGTCAGCAGCAGACTCTGCTCCGATCTCGGGTTGTGGTTCGAGAATTGCGGTTGTCTCTTCTTTTTTGGGCACCTGTAACACAGATTCTTCTTGTAGACTGCTTGGCTCTTCCACGGAAGGCATGTCTTGAGGCGTAGCCTCAGCAGGCTGTTCAGCAGCTGAAGCTAGGTTTGCATGGTCTAACCCTTCAGCCTTCGCTAGAGACTCCTCAGGCATGGCTTGATCCACCAGTTGCGGTTCTTGGGCGTCCTGTTCCGTTGGCTTGTTGATCTCTGCAGAAGCTTCATCTGTGATTGCGATGTCACCTGGAGTAGGAACTTCTTGGGATGCAAGCTCAGTTTCTTTCTCAATTTCCGCACCAGGCCCTTCGGATAAGGCAGGTTGCTCCACTGAAACTGACTCTCGTGTCTCTACCTCTGCTAGCTTTTCATCATCTCTACGGTCGGCGGTGGTCTCCCCGTTCGGTTCTGCTGTCACAGCAGGCTGTTCAGTGGGCGCAGTCTCTTGTAAGTCAGGTCCTGTGCCAGCCTCAGTTGCTGTAGGCAGAGGTGCTGTCTCGGTGGCTATCTCCTCAGAGACGACAGCAGGCTCGGCCAGCCCTGACTCCTGGATTTCAGGCTCTGGGGCCTGCTCGGTTATCGCGGGTTCAGTGGCGCTTTCTGCATTCTGCTCCTCCAGTGATCTAGTTGGCTCATCCGAAGCTGGGGTAGTCTCAGGACTGTCTAGGTCAACACTCTTTCCCTTCTTCTTCTTCTTATTCTTCTTCTTTTTCGACGTCGAAGGCGTAGATATATCCGCGACAGGCTCTTCGCTTTCTCTATCGAGAGGCTCATTTATAGCATCACCTGTGGCTTCAGCTGGCGGCTCCGAGCTAATGACAGCATCCTCGGTCTTGATAGGCTCAGGCTCCTGACACTCGGCTTCAGGGGCCTTCTCGGGCAGGGATCGCCCTTCGTTACTCTCGGTAGGTCCAGCGAAGTTGCTTGCTGGCACTTCCTGAGCAGCGTCCGTCCCCACAGGAGCCTTTTCTCTCTCCGGCTCTTCCACCTCGGCGGGGGTATCCTCGATGGATGTCGCTTCAGGCCCAGTGACACCTAATTCTTCGGCTTGATCCTGTGTGGATTCACCAGCATGCTTTTCGGTGTTAGCTGGAGTAAGTTCAGGGGTTCCGAGATTGATGTCCCCTGTAGCAGCCTCCGCTGATTCCTCTTTGGCTTCAGATGAGACTTCTCCGGGTGTTAATACATCCACCTGGGGTTCTTCAGACTGAATGGCGATCTTTGGGTCATCACTAGTTTCTGGACACTCCACATCAGCTTTCTCATGTGGCGCAGAGTTTTCTTGTCTCTCGCTCTCGACGCGTGGTTCTGCTGGGATTTCAACAATGTCGTCGAAGGCCTTGCTAGCATCTCCAGGTACCGAATGACTAGCATCTGCCACATGCTCAGCACTGACTTGTTCCGGGTCGTGCTTCTTGGTCTCCGCTCCAGTATTTACTGTGGTGGAAAAGGTATTGGTCCCCGTCTCTCCTTGAACTGGTTCATCAACGGTCGGGGCAGGTGCGACATCCTTGGGCACGTCTTGAGAATCTGTGCCAGCAACAACTGGCGTAGACTCTTTTTCATTAGAGGCGACATCAGCTTGGACGTTGTCTGGCTCCATAGGCAGACCCATCTCGCCCTTGGCTTGATCGATTTCGCGAGGTTGTGGTTCCTCAATTTGGTCGGGCTTGCCCATTACTGAGCCAGCAACGGCTGCCACGGCCGTACCTACCATAGTCGCAACACCTACGGGTGCGCTCTCATGCGCCGACTCAATCGTTCGATCTTTGTCTGATGCCGCGACATCTGAAGTAGGAATCTGGACTGGAATGGCTTCACTTGCAGTAGTTTCAGCAATGTGCTCACCTTCCTCGATACGCTGGCCCTTCTCTGGAGCAACTTGCTCTTCTGAGCGCTGAGAGTCGAGTTGAATATCATCATGGCCTGTAACAGCATCAACTCCAGATCCCACATCAGTAATGGTTTCGTGCTTCGCAAAATCATTCCGTGTCTGTGTTGGTGTAGTCTCTGCCGCATCTTCGCCAAGAAGCACTTTGTCTTCAGGCGTAGACGGGCGTATTTCAGGAAGCGATGGCAGAGTTACCACGCGCTCACTTGCCATCTCGTCTTTCACACCAACTGCAGACCCTTCAGCTGAGGGGAGAGGGCCAATTTCAGGGGACGGTGGCAGTTCCTGGTGCACGCTGATATCTTGCAAAAGCTCAGAGGGTGAATGGAACTCGTATTTCAACTTCTCCTTCCTCAAAGGGGGGTGGTGCGCAGTTTGACCGAAGGAAGCGGCGGTTGGGGTGCCTTGCTGAGAATCGAGGAAATCGTACGAGGCCTCATCGCTTGGTTGGTTCTCTGCAGCAGATGTCTCTACAGCCATAACCCGGGGCGACCCCTGAACGTGTTCGCTCAGGTCAACCATTTCCCACTGCTTCACATCTGGCAGGGCTGCGAGGTCCTCCACAGACGCGTTTGCTGAAGAAGTCTTGCTTGAAGGCAAAGAGGGGAGGGGCTCATCGGGGTGAGGCTCCGACTTGCTAGCACCAAAGCGCTCGACGAGCCACAAGGGCCGAATTTCGCGAGAATTCTTGAACTCGGTAGAGGCTGGGCGGCGGCGGCTCTGAGTTGGAGAGCCAGGGGAAGGAGCGACGACCGAAGAAACGGAAGGAGAGCGGTTGGCTCGAGGAGAAGTTGGTGGCCGACGGAAGTGCAGTGGCACGGCAGTAGGGGACTCGGTTGACCGCAACACAGACGACCGCCGGGATCGTTCGCCTTGATTCTCTTCCTGGGACCGGGCCAGTTCAGGCGAGGTCGGTCTACTTTGCGATGTGGGCACGGGGTTAGCGGTCTTCTCGGATGCAGGCGGCGATGCAGAGCGACTCCGTAGCCGGGAGTCGAGGACATCGAGTCCCAGCCCTGTGATCTCAGGATCCTGCCGCCCCGAAGCACCACGATGAGCATCACCCTCGTCTACCTTGGCTGGCATTCCGGGGCCCTCCTCTAAAAACGACTGTTGTTCGTCGTTCTGCAACTGTTCTCGATCCTATACATGGAAGAAGAAGAGAGAAAACCTTAGTATATGCACTGTACGGGAACTGTCAAACGAATATGGGAATAGCCAAGGCAAAGTCAAACTTTACAGGTAATGGGAAAGACAACCAAGAACTATACCTTCTCAAACTCCGACGATTTACCAGATTCCATCATGTCTTCGTATCTTTGTCGACGTCTCTCTTCCCTTCGTTGTCTGCTAGACTTATAATGTTCAACGTTAATATTCTCCTCGTCATCCTGCTTCCGGGACTCATCATCCAGCCCGTCTCCTCGACCGGAGCTCCGACGCCGTGAAGATCTCTCTCTACGTCCAGACCCGATCTCCGATTGGACTTCACGAGAGGAATGTTTATCGGCAAAGGATGTCCCCTCGTCTTCCACCGGTGCAGAAACTCTTGACCCAAAAAGATTGCTCAAGAAACCGCCGGATTTTGTCTCCTTCGTCTTTTCTCCAAGCCTGGCGGGCGAAGAGGTGATGGAAACTGCATCTTCCAAGTTGTCGCTACTACCGCGCTTAGAACGTCTCTTCCGTCGCTTCTTCTTCCCTTCACCTCCATCAGTCCCGATTGCGGATGGATCAATGTCATCGTCGTTCGGCTCGATGTCACCGCTGCTCTGCTGGGGCGTGTCTCGCATTGGTGACGGTCCATCCTCTTGGGTTCCAGGCGCTGATACGAAGGACGGAGAGTCGCGCTCTTGCGTTGAGGTCAGAACTCTCGGTTTTTCCAGCCCCTCTGTTGACTCTTCGGGCTCAAAACCACCGGGCATGGAAAGAACTTCCACGGGAATGTCAGAAACACCCTTACTGGCGGGCTCCGGGCCAGGCTGAATGGCGGGGCTGTCGCTGACGTTACGCTCTTTCCTGCGGCTGAGATGCTCGATAACTTCTTGGGCAATGGACTGCCGGGGCCCATTTGCGAGCTGTTCAACAGTACGAGGTTCTGGCTCCGAAAAGAGGGGTCCATCCTCGATGCGGTACTCCGGTGCCATCTGAATGTTCTCGTCATCGTCCGGCGTTTCCACTTCGCCTTCCACGAATCCATGAGGCACTGTACGTGGTACAGACGCTTCTTCCCAGGGTGACACAAACTGCACCTTGGGCTCCGTGGTAGGGGGGGAGCTCCTGGTATGGAAGGTGGGATCATCCGTTACCAGCGAAGGGTCAAAGCCTGCAGCTGCAGTTGCAGCAGCAAGTGCAGCCGCGAACTCAATGTCTGCGCCCACCATGCTTGCTGCCCCCTTACTTGCAGTTTGGGTAGAGGAGCTTGGCGGCATCTCCCGTGCAGCGTCTGCGATACTAGGCTCAACATCTTCAATGTGCTCAGGGACCCTCGTATCTTGGTCGACAGATTCATGCTCGGAAGATGTCGAGGGCACTTCGTACTCGTGCGTCTCATGCTTACCCCATGATACCCGTGAGCCGGTTGTTTGCCGTTCAAACTTGTTCTCCTCTTCATGCCGTTCAGGAATCAATATGATTGGCGTCGCCCTGGCGGAGCCAACCTGGCTGTGGGGAGGTGTCGGCCCAGTAAGCGTTAGTCCGGGTACAGGCCACGGCAAACCATTGTAGTCAGGGTGTGGTTCCTCCGTTACAACAGCAGGTTCGGTTGCAGGCTCTACTTCGATAATGGTTGGCATCGAGGTAGGCTCCCGGCGTGCGTAAGTATCAGGACTGTACCGTAGCTCTTCAGGGGCGAAAAATTGAGCGTAGTCCTCGTAAACGGGCTTTGCGTGAGGAAGTGGGCGGGATGGCCGGGGCCTCACATCCTCTGGCAGACGGTCTATCTGCGAGCGCTCATCTGTCACGGTTCGTCCACTGTCCGACATTGGTAGACTTGATGCGATAGACTCTGATTCAGAGACGCGGCGCCTCTCTGCTCGACGCTTTTCACGACGCTCCTCGTGCCGACGTTGGCTCGCGGTCTCGGAATCATCGTTCGAACTTCTTCCAGAAAGCACTGTGGCAGCAGCAACACCAGTTAACGCTCCTACGGCAGCGGCACCCATCAAGGACGATGAATCGTTCCCTCTTCGTGAACTTTCTTCCTCGATCCTTGACTTTCCAAATTCACGTTCTCTCTGTTGGCTCGCTCGACGCTCAGCATCCCGGAGCGCCATCTCTTGCTCTCTATCAACGAGTCGCACTCCTTCGCCAGCACCGGCCTCACGTCGCAAACTTTCCAGACGATTTGCACGTCGCTCCTTGTTAGCCTGCTCCTCGGTCAAGTCAAACTGGACTGAGGCCTGGTCTTTCAGCGTCGAGCGGCGTCTAAAGCTTGACGTTGACATTCTTTCAAGGGGCTCTGCGTGAAAGACCGGGGAGGAGTCACTACGCCGGTGTGCCCGATTGATTCTGGAGGAGATATCACTTCGCTCGGCATAGTCTGCGGACCTCTGGTTCCACCTATCGCTTGTCGATGGGGTTTCGTAGGGCATGAAAGCACTTTCAGGAGTATACGGAACATTGGGTGCGCTATAGGAAGGAATGGATTCTCCTTGGGAAGAGTATACCGCCTGCGAAACCGGTGTCACTGGCTGTGGTTGCTGCAGGGGAATAGGGCCTGGCCGGACTAATGTCGGCTGGGAAGGAGGTTGAGATGACACCTTGATGGCGTCGAAATGCGAAGGATCACTAGTGGGAACAGGAGCCACGTGTTGAAGGCTCCCAGTACTACTCTCGGCATCATGACTGGAGACCTTTGAGTCCCGGTGGTATGCAGATGCTAAGGCGGCCGTGCCGAGACCAGCTGCGACCGCTGTTTCTGCCGGGAAGCGGTTCTCCGAGGAGCGAGACCTTCTCTTCTTCTGTTTCTTCTTGGACTTCTTGGTTCCCCATCTCCAGGGCCATCTCGATGTTCCGGAATCAGACGAATGTGAGTCAGTGCTGGGGAAATGACCGCTTTCGCCGAACGCAAGGCCGGAGGTGACACTTGACGAGGACTGGTCACCAGAGTCAAGATCTTCCCAGCCCTCATCGTTAGCAGCAGACGACTCGTAATCAGACCGACCGGATCGAGACTCTTTGCCGGCAAGGATCTCCCCAGTGCGCCGGTTTCCTCGACGGGATGATGCGGCCAGTGCTGTGGCGGCTGCGCCTAGACCCAGTAATGCAGCATCCACATCTGTATCCGCTTTCTTCTTGCTTCGCCTGTTAGACTTACCTGACTGGCGTTTCGTGTATCCAGATCCGAACGCCAGATCCGCATCGAGTGATGACGAGGAAGAATTGTTGTTGCTGAACGAGAAGATGCTCTTGCGCCTTTTGGTCCGACGCTTGCGACGGTTCTCGGATGAAGCAGTGAAGAACGAACTGAAGCCACTGCCGACAGTCTTTCTGGCCGGTCTTGAGATATCCACAAAAGATTCATCAGAAGAAGATGTCTTTCTAGACCTCCTTCCCCTCGAAGATGTACTGCGGCTCCTGCTTCGATGGCGGGATCCGTATACTGACGCGGTCGCTGATCCAACAGCCACGCCCAGGGCCGCATTCCTCAGGGCAGCATGTCGCTGACTTCTAGATGAGGAGCGGGAGCGAGACCGGGACCGTAGTCGAGATCCTTCATATCTGCTAAGTTTCGAGTCCGAGTGATAGGAGCTGTGATCGGTATGTTCCCGCGACCGGCTCCGATGGGACCGTCTGTAGACGCCGCGTGAGGTCTGGCTTCGGCGACCAGCTGTGGAGGCGCCCTCGCTCTCGTGAATCGAATGCCGAGAGCTTGCCACCTCACCCGTTCGAACGCTATAAGACTCGTCGAACTCCTTACTACTGAAAATCGATTTCACCGCATATCCACCGAGAAGCCCAGGCAACCATGAGTTTCTCGACGACCTTGTGCGACACCTTCCTTCGTCCTCCGACGATGAGTACCGACTTGCTTTATCAACGCGCGATCCATTACTGTACCGATCAGCAGAGCGACGGCGAGGTTTATGGTTGTGCTTGCGAGGTGCGTCTTGAGATGTCGTGCCGGGCTCGAAACAATATTTACAAATCCCGATGGTTTCCGTATAATCTTCGAACATGCCGACGCCTTCTGGGTCCTTCCAGAAGTTGATGAACTTGTCCAAGGGGCCTTGTTGACGTTGTTGAAAAGCCAAGCTTCCGGATTGGAATGGAGCACCATGGTATACTGCAGCATGATCGGGGTGGAGCGGACTCGCTGCGTATCCCGCCGCTGCCGCTGCTGCCGCAGGTCCTGCAGCAAAGGGCGCCATGTTCTGCTGAGGGGGAAACGCCGGGGTTTCCGGGTAGGCCGGGTAGGCCGGGCTTACCTCTTCGTAGTTTTGCATCGTGTACTGGGCGGAATGGTCAGCGCTGGCGGACTGATGGTGATGGCTCATCATATAACCGGCCGCTGCACCGGCGGTAGCGGCGGCGGCTGCGCCAAATGCAGCACCCCCTACATGGGGATGGGGAGGCTTCGGAGGGCTCGATGCGGTAGGCGGCACATAGGTTGCAGGGGATTCCGAGATAGTGTGCCCCGGGGAATCAGTGGCCTCGGCTCCTGATATTGTCGTTGCAGTGGCGACAGCAGGTGGGCTAGAGATCCCAGCTGTCTGTACAGAAGGTCGCGGCGGTCTTGACGGTTTTGGTGGCTTCGGCGCGGAAACAGATGGTGGTTCTTCAGGCTGTTCCATTCCCAACTCAGCATCATCCATGAAATAGGCCGCTGCAGCGCCAACCTGACCCATGCTACTTGGCTCGGGCGGCGGGTTTGCTGTGGGCGATGCTGTCATTAGGTGCGCTTGGTCGCTGGCGGCAACCAGCGGAGGCTTCGGTCGGACCCCAGGCTGGTCTTGGACAGACTGTCCCTGATCGCCGTAGTAGTCGGCTGCTTCTCCTGCAGGGTTTGGCGGTATGTAAGGCTCAGCAACGTATGTCGGAAACTGGCCAGGAAACTGCTGTGTTACATGAGGATCGTAGAATGCGGTTGCATGCGGCGGACTGGGCATTGAAGTAGTTGGCATTGCCTCAGTAACTGGAGGGTATGTATGGGGACTCGCGGCGGCGAAGTGGCCAGAGGAAGGAGGCATGCCCGTAGTGACTGGAGATGCATACATATCGCCGGACTGACTACGTTGTCGTTCACGGCGATCTCCATCACGCTCATGAGAGGTGGTCTCGCTGCTCCGATCGTCGCGATCTGACCGGATCCGCTCACGCTCGCGACTCGGCGATCGCGCTCGCTCACGCCGGCGGGAGCTTTTCCCTTCTCCATCTCCATTGTCTCGGTATCGATCTCGACGGTCGGTGGTGTCGTTTGAGTCTTGACGCCGGGGCGCGCGCTCGATCACCACCCGATCGGGTTCGATGGAGGTGCCCTGGTCGGCTGTCGCATAGCTCGAGGCTACCGACTCCCCCGCCAGACTTGGAGCATAACGCTTACTCCGGCTGCTAGAGGATCGGTAGTTGGACAGATCACCCAAGCCACGATCACGGTCGTCACCCCGTGAGGACTTGCGGCTTACTGTCGAAGATTTCGAGTCTGTTCTGCGACGGCTGCTACTCTTGGAGCTGGAAGAGCTGCGGACATCAGACGACGAGCGACCCCCGCCCAAAAGGGCTTTGAACATGGTGGGCAGAGAGCGATCAAAGCTCTAGCGACTCAGGCAACCATGTGGAATAGAGGGTAGACGCGGTCGCCTAATTGAGCAATCGAACCAAGCAGTGAAGTGATTGAGAAAGAAAGGAGAGTGAAAGGATCGGAAAAATTGATTTAGAAAGTAAAAAAAAAAAAAAAAAAAATATCGTACAATCGTAACAGGGTCGTTAAGTGGGTAAAAGGAAAGACCGTATTAGCGAGGCGTAGATGGCGTAAGGGAGAGAGGTGAACGGGAGAGATTGATTGATGATGGATGAAGATGAGAAAAGAAAGAGGCGGGCGGGTATAGATCGGCGGCGTTGTTTTTGCGACGGGCGGAGGAAAGTAAACAAGTGAACCGTGGTTCTTTTTTTCTCGGGAAGTCGGAGGGTCCCCCAAGCTGGAGAGAACCACGGTCAGCCTTCAGCCTTCAGCAACACAAAGGCTAAAGCAGCAAGAAGAAAAAGAGGCGGGCTGGCAAGCGCTCGGTTGCTCCAGAAAATCTGCCACTAACAGCTTTAGCGTGATGGACCAGGATGGGGCACGATGGACGGACGAGCAACGAGGGAGGGAGTCCGTGAGTTTCGGGATGGGTTAATAATCTAATCACCCCCCAAAAGATAGTAGTTACACAGTGGTAAGTATGAGACCATGAAAGGATCCCGATTGAAGAAATGATATACGAAGATGTATGAGATGAGATGATGATAATGAATCTGGGATGTGCTAAAACATAACAAGGAATGTGGGGTATGTTTTCGATCGATCAGATGCGGGCGGGTGGTGGGTGATGGCAGCATTCATTCATTTCGGATTTGAAGGGCAAGATGAAACTGGAGATGGTGAGGATGTAGTTACTTACTCCGTACAGTAGTTGGTTAGTTACAAGAAGTTAGTTCGTCAGAGAGAGGGTCATGGCACACTCCAAGCCCTTCTCTCGATCTTCCATTATTTTCCTATGAAGGAATCGGAAGGAAATGAAGAAAACTCGCGGTGAGGCTGGGGGAGGTGGCCGGGGAGTTCCCGGGCACGTGCCGGGGCCCATGGAAGAGGCTGGCTGGACCACGATTCATTCTAACCTTCATCATTGTAACTTCCTCTTCCATAGCTGATACGTCATATCGTCCCATCCTAAGCTGAGCTGAGCTGAGCTGACTTCCTTTTACGCACTCATGCCTACTGAGTACATTTCAAGATCTCGCTATACTCTCCTAACACTCAAAAAGCACAACCCTCGTGCATAAGCATAACCGGATCAGTTCATAGTTAACTTAGGAGAATCAGACTACTATGCTTACGGAACAAGAATAATCTATAATTGCTGTTCTCAATCCCGATTGAAGCAAGGAAGTTGGTTTATCTAGCAGCAGGAACTTTACTGACTACATACGTCCAACATCTGCATGCACGACATACTACCTCTTTAACCACAGCCATGCAGCTTCCTTTGACTGAAACCATAACAACAACGACAACGACAACAACAACATTGGACCCATAATATCTATCTACGTCTCAGGAAATAAAGATACTCGTCAAGGGGACATGTAAAGATTTTTTTCGCCTTTATTTTTGTGGCACTTGCTCGGATGGTTCAAATGGTCAAAGCTGCATGAAACCCCAGCTCGCTCGAATAAATCCAGGAATAGACATCTCCTCAATAGCAAAATTAGATAGCTAGCTCATCCGCCAGGTGTATTGGTTCTACCAAGTAAGCGATCACCCGACCACCTCGACAACAGACCCAGGACAGCGCAAGCACTCCCAGTTCAGTATTTACTACTAGCAGAGGAAAAGAAACTGGCTGGATTTCAGATTTCTATTCGAGTACTGCCTGCTTGGGGTGGTCGCGCATCTTTAAAGAAACCCCGAGAATGGGTGGGTAACATGCAGCATTAGCTGGGACCACCATGGTGCGTGCACAAGAATGACAACTGGCAGGGCAGTAGTAAGTTACTATCTGCATGCCATGCCAGACACAGAAAAGGAGCCCACGGTGCATACGAGCTATTCACGTTAGCAGCCGAGATGATCTGGGCGAATCAAACATTTCCCAATCGGGATGCCAGCGCATTTGGATGCTCTGGCCGAGCACCACTCACGGCGGCGACAACAGGCCATGCCCGTTTGTGTGGTGCAAATGAGCATTTGCCACTAAAACTCTACCTAGATCACAGTGATACCTAGCCTGGCCGATCACCCTGCCTCCAAACATCCTCTCTCCAACGCGTATCCCAAGCCCAGCGGTCCGTCTCCCTCATAAAGGAAAAATAAGGGAGAGGGGGAAAAAAAGTCTTGAATAAAATGAAAAAAAGTAGAAGAAAACTTCTATCACGATAAAAACGTATAGATAGTCATGCACTGTACGGCCGTAATTGGAATCCTCGAGTGTACTGTACGCGGGGTAAATCCTTGATCCGCTGAAATGCAATCAGACATCCCTCCCAATCCGTTTCCTGTCTGCGAACAGCAGGATGCAAGTTGACGCCACTGAAAACTCCCAAGACAGAAAAAAAGCAAACTTGATCCCAAAACTATCCAATCCCCCAAAAAATAAACAATGGCAGGAAACTGCCAGAACTATGACGGGTAATGTTAAGCTCAGATAGCCGCCTTTCCCTTTCACATGCATGGGATAAAGAACAAAGATGCATATCACAGACGCTGCGAGAAAATCACCAATTATCAACGAAGGGGGGGAAACGAGCCAGCCAGCCACCATGCAGCTCTCCCCGTTTATAACATGCTGTATCACAATCTCAATTGGGAGGATGTGGTCTAGTATCCCTGTGGAGAAAGATGCAAGGAACATTCCTTTCCCGCTAAGTGTATTGACCCGCAAGTTCATGTGAAGAATAACAAAAAAAAAAAAAAAGCAAAATCAGGTGTATGGGGGGCCATTTCTATGCCTTGGTGACCCTGGCCTGGGGCAATGCAGGATTTTCAGCCTCTGCTGTCAGTAATATTACGGGGCCACGATGTCGGCTGGTTCTCCAAAGATCTTCTCATATATTTCGCTGAGAATCTTTGCATCGGCGCGTAGGGTGGGCGATATCTCGCGGCTTTGAAGGAGAAAGCGTATCGTGCGCTTCAGTAACCGATCAAGGTCGTTCCGGTCCACCAACTCTGAGAGACTAGACATATAAGTCGCCGATAATACCAGCATGTTACCGAATTGACTAGCAGAGCAGCAGCAAGGTCAGCGACATCACTATCCGTGCACACATTCATTTCGAATTTCACTTACGCATGGGCTGTGCCGAAAATATTGGTGACTACCGGTCGAGTTTTGATGCCATCAAAGGCCTCCGTACTCAAGATGGCAGAGTCTATGCATACTTTGCACGCTCTTCGTAACTTCGGATTGAGATCGCGATAAGCGAGTCCTGGACGTGATCCTGGCGGAGCGGGGGTTGGCGTCGGTGCCGATCGACCCATGGGCCCAACATCACTAGATAATCGCGCCATATTGATAGCACGTTGGCTGTGCGCCATTGAGGGCGAAACCTGTTGCGACTTCGCTCCCGACATCGCTGATCCGGTGGGAGAGTCCACTGACGCCGATCGACCATTTTCGGTAGGATTTGAATGATGCAGAGCCCAGTAAAGGAGTGGACGATGGATGATGTACCGTGCGCCGTAGTACTTGGCTCGCATCCGAGCCACATTAATGTCCGGATCTGGAAGGTCCGTGTCCTTCCACTTCATTAAGTCGGGTAAGCTGCTTCTCCACAATTCCAGGTTCATACTCAGGATCTCCTGTACGTTAGCAGACCACCTGTTCTCATTCTGTTCTGCACAAAAGTGTTAGTACAGTCGAGGACTCGCCGGCCGAAGATCAACTTACTTTCGACTTTGTATAGATCGGTGTGAACACGGTTCAGAACCTTTCTTAGATGGATCTGGGCAGAGTAGAAAAACATCATCATAGTGTTTGGAGCAGCAGGATCGTTAGGCAGCGAGAGAGTTCGGCCCTTCGGTAACTCAATCCGTGCCTCCGCACGAGATATACCACTAGCTGGAAGGTCCAGTTCGGCAAGGATGTCGCTATACCAACGACTTATTAGCACTTCTGGAACGCTTAAAGAGAGCAACGTGCTTACCTCTCAAGCTGCAGGCAGGTCCAGTACGCAAAGTTGTATAGGTCCTTCAGTGGGCCGTCATTCATTTGTTCATACCGTTTCCTAGGTCTGGTTAGAAGGGGACCCTTATCACAAGCTCCTGATATTTGAAGGGCAAACGAAGAAAGAAGGAAGGAAAGAAACATACGATCGGACAAGCACTTGGCATGCTCTGGCCGCCTGGTAGATCCATCCATGGCTCTGGAAAGGATGCGCCAACTGCCCCGCATAAAGCCCTGCTAGTAAGGCTGCCTGAACATGATACAGCCCGTTCGCGCCTTGTAAGCTCCCCAAGATCTGTGCGGCGTACGCATAATATGCCAAGCCAGGAATGACATCCACATTCCTTAAGTGGCCGTTTTCCGGGTATGGCGACTGATCAGAAGCAGCCTTCTGCCCCCCGGCAGATGAAAGAGAGTGGTTACTTGTCTGCGAGAAGAAGCTTCCCTGGGACTGCATAACTAGTTCTGTATCGGCCGATGATAGCATGTTGCGTGTCGAGGGTCCAGGAATCCGCTCCTTTTGAAAGTCCACGGGCGTGTCAGTAACTGGACCAGGGATGGCTCCCTGAACTTCACAGATACTACCAAGTGCAAGAATCAAGAGAACAATAGCATTTTCAAGTGACTTCTCCACGCGACGTCCGCTAGAGCCTTCGTGTTTGGCACCAGGAGAAAACTGTATGTCGCATCCAGCACCGTGTAGCGCATCGCAAGAACGCTTCCTTTTCGCCCCGCGTGGTATGTCGCCGGTAGTATGGCTGTTCAGGATGTTTACCGGAACAGGAACTTCAGGTGAGCAGTATCTTTGAATGAATGATTCGATGCTCGCGCTCAGTTCGGTTAGATTGATGAATGGATGAAGCTTATGCATGTGGTTCAGGTAGCTTTGATGATAACGACGGACTGTCTTAGCATCTGTGCTAAATATCCCGAAATCATCAATACTGGGACCGAGCGTCTTGAGATGAGTGCCATTCTGGACAGCGCCGGGAGTCCACTGGCCGCTAGCAGGAGCACCATTACTGTAACTTTGATCCCAGTTGGACCGGGATGATGATGAGAATGTCATTGCCGGGCTTTCACTAGTGTCGTGCCCTTCACCGCGGCCATAAACGAGGATCAAACCTCGCTCCTCTTCCAGCTTCATAACATAGTCTTCGTCGTACTCTCTCGGTGCGAGAAGAGCCTTGATCGACGGCCACGAAAGCAACTTGTGAGCTGCGGTGGTATGCTCAACTGGTATCGAAAGGTCACCATCTTCGCCCTGTGGAATCACTTCCCCTTCCGCTCTTTCTAGCTCCTGTCCGACAATCGCGTTCATGTCTTCTTCTTTGGTTTCGGTTTTTTGTAAGATATCCGGTATATCCGCCTTTGGTATTCGAGGAAGAGCCTGCTTCTCTGTCGTCTCCTTGGTACTTATCGCTTTGGCCTCCTTCAGCCGAGGGTACAGCTGAGCGAGTTGATTCGTGTGCTCGACCTGGAGAGCATTAACGCGTTCAATTTTTTCGTTGAGACCGTCTTCCAACTGAGAGATGCGGTCCAGAAGAAGCTGGGTTGCCTTTTCTTGCCTGTATACGCCGTCAGCATGCATGCCCCTCGAATCCATTACGAGGCAGGAGTGGCAGTTGCCGGTTGACTGACTTGTGAGGGGGAACTTCTTTATAAACACAAATCAAGTTGTTCTCCTTGCAATGGCTACAGGCAGGCCGGCCTTCATCGCACTTGGCCTTTCTCGTTCGGCACTGATCGCAGGCCTTTCAAAAGGGAAACAAAAGCTCATGAGTTAGTCAGGTTTCTCTCGACAATATTCTCAATGACTCGGCTGCAAGGAGACTATTCACCTGTTGCGCCCGAGCGGCCTTGCGCTGCTGGCGTATCCCGTAGGCCTGGTTTCCGTAAAGACCTGAATCGTACGGGGTAGGAGTATGCGACAAATGCGGAACCGGAGTGGGATACTGGGTCGGGGGTAAGGTGTGGGCGGGGAGCGGAGCATCCCCATTGCTGTGAGGCTCCTGAGGTGGAAAAGACATGCGCGAGCGATAGTCGGGGGGTGCTGAATGAGGGGCGGCCTCGTGGGGAGTTCCATTCATCGGACGAAAGCCGGGATGAGGAGTGGGGGCGTCCGGGGGGGTATGCACCGGGCCCGGCAAACTGGCCTGGCGGCCATATGGACCGTCTGGGGGGAGCTGCGGCAGCTCACGGTTTGGGTTGATTGGGTATCCGTGGGGTGGGAGCGCAGGCTGAGGAGCAGTCGATGTGCGACGCTGGTCGGCAGGATGTCCGTCGTAAGAAGACGAGTAGGGAGGGCGCCATGGCTGCTCGTAGACTGCTGCAGCATTCGGCGGACCATGCGATCCGTCCAGAGGTTGTACGCGATGCATTGGCGACGGAGGGCCAGAACCGGCAAGAAAGGCTCTCTGCTTCTCGTTGATCGGGACGACGTCGGTGTTCAAGAGGCCCCGATGATGGCCACTAATTCCAGGTTGCCGCGGATCCACGGTGGACAGTCGACTCAGTGGGATAGTCATACAGTCAGGAGGACATGATGTCCCAGACAAGCATACAAAACTCAGTTGTGCGACCGGAGAGTATTGGGTGGAACGTGCGAGCGCAGAAAGTTTCCGGTTCGGGGAATGGACAGAATGGTACGAAAGCCAATGTCGGTGCTAAGTATCGATCCGTTTGGTCTTTGTTTCAGAGTGCGCAATACCCTGGCTACTGTCGTGGGCGCAACCAAGGAAGCATGGAAAGGCCGGCGTGATTCAAGATTCAATGAGCGGCGCGAGGAGGGGTAGAAAATCGATCAGCGAGGGAGCCTGACGCAAGCAGCCGGTAGCTTTCTTTTTTTCTCTAAATAGTTAGCTTAACAAGGAATAAGTAGTGGGAGGATGGGAAGAAACAACGGTCAAACGATCAGCAAACCAAGACAAACAATAACGGAACGGGGGGGTGGGAGCAAACGAGGGGAGGGAGGGAGGAGGGGGGTGGGAGGGAAAGCGGAGCGGAACAAGGAAAGGCAGCGGTTAATAACAAAAGTTAGGACTAACTAGTAGAAAGTCATGAAAATAGCTGTGAGGGTGGGGAAAGGTGCGAAATGACTGGAGAAAGGCAACGGCGCTGTTCCGTAAGAAAGACAATAATAAGATGGGCAAATATGAAGAGGAAGGATGATCATCAGACAAAAGCAGATGCAATAGCGTGCGAGGGCTAAGACATAGTAATAGTAGCAGGCAGGAAGTATAACCTAACAGGGGAGAGAGTGAGATTGAGAGGGGAGTGGAGGTGGAGGACAAGAAGCGATCCGCGCCGCGACTAAAAGGTAATTCAATCAAGGTCTGGGTTGGAGTTGGACAAACAAAACATCACCACAGTCAACCCCGGAAGGTAAATAGATGGTAGGGATATTTAGTTGAATATACCCAACCAGCAGGTACCGTTCTGACTACTAACTAGTAGTAGTAGAAGTCAAATACCGTGAGGAAACCCGAGATGACCCTCGCCACGCAAGTCAACGGAGTCATCGGGGGTGGACAGTCAGGAATCAAATCATACCGATACCAAAAATAACAAAAATTTGAAAAACAAACTCGAGGCAGATGACAGAAAGAGGGGAAAGCGAAAGGGAAAAAAAAATCAAATAGAATAAAATAATGAAAATGGGTAATGTAAGAAAGAAAAAAAAAAAAAGAAAAAAAAAAGCAAATAAGTCAAAGCGAAAGAAAAGGATCGATAGCAGAGAGGGGAGAAAGTAAGGAAAAAAGAAAAGAAAAGAGTGGTATGTATACGTACCTAGACACAAGTGTCTCGAGTCGCCCCAACGATAAATGGAACAAGTAAAGTAGTACGGGGTAGTAGTGATGATAACAGGAGGGAAATATGACACCGCCGGGCGGGTTTTAGCACTGGTTCTGGCGCTTTCCGATCAAGGTGGAAAGGAAGCAAGTAGGTAGCAAGTATAAGTCGGGGGAGTAAATAGCCAGTAGGTAGTATTCCTTAGCTAAGGTAGCTAAGCCAAGCTGTCGGGTCGCCCGGTGCAAAAACAGGTCGATCGAGAACGGTGGGAAGCGTCGAGCTTTGTTGGCGGGTGACTTTTTCCTTAATAAGAAGGAAAAAAGAAAAGGTAAAAAAAGAAAAAGAAAAGAAAAAAAGAGGAAAAAAAGGGTCGAGGGATTCGGAGGGGTTCCCTAAAAGACGGCCGGACGTCTGGAAGGAAAGTCGATGGATCCTCGAACGGGATTAAACTAGGAATAGCAGGTTGACCAAACAAGACTTTCCCGTCCGGTCACTCTTGGAGTTGGGGGAGCGAAAAGTTAACTTGTTCAGAGTCAGTCCGGAGGGCTAGTACTAGTACTCCGTAGGTCGGCAGGTGTGGATTGATGGATGGATCTGATGGGTTAAGGCGGAATCGAATCTTAGCGGCAACACCAACAATGAGAAGGTTAGTTAGGGGGTACGAGCAAGAGAGAGAGAGAGAGAGAGAGAGAGAGAGAGAGAGAGCGCGAGAGAGAGAGGAGGAGAAGAAGGGAGGATAAAATAACTAATAGTCAATGGATGTGCAAATGGCAAGGAAAATGAACTATCAAGCAAACGGCCAACCTAGCGGAGGCTGATAGGCCTTGAAGAGTGTGTGTGGCAGATGAAGAGCGTCTGCTTGCCCCTCTCTTTTCCCTTCTTCTTTTCCTGGTGGAGGGGGGTATTGGGCCCCATAGAAGAAGAGCCGGAGTGTGCAAAGTAGTAGCTAAGGAAATATGGGCGATGTGCTGCTTCTGCAATCCTTACAGATGATGGGAATGATGCTGGTGATTGAAATGCGCACCTCACAATCACAGATGGATGATGTCTCCAGTGAACTATTCAGACGAACTGCTTTCCTTCCGCTTTTCCGTGCTTTGATTTCCTCCGCTCTTCTGATGTTTCGCTTTTGCTTTCCTCTGGGTTTCCTTTATTTTCTTTGGACTGGGTCTTGTAGCCCTGAACCAGGATCCTGGTTTGCATGAATTAACACAAGCCACCTGAATTGACAGATCGCCTTTCTAATTCGTCTGGGCAGTTCTGCTTTTTCTTTTTCCTTCCTTTTCTTTTTTACTCCTCCTTAAAAGAGTAAAAAGAAAAATAAAATGAGGGAAGGGAAAATTCAAAGGGCAAGCGAAAGACAAAAAGGCGAAAAGAGTAATAAAAAGAATTCTCCTTCATTTTCCTTTTCTTTTTAAAAATTTTTTTTCTCTTTCTCTCTTTCCCTCTTTGCTTTCTTCAATATCTCAGTTTCGGCCTCTGACTTCTGGTGACAGACCAGAAAACAAAAAGGGCAGAAAGTGGAGCCGCAAAATGGAGCTGAACCAGGACGGGCTAAAATGAGATTCGCAAAATAAAGAAGAAATGAGAACCCACTTACAACCAGCTGTGGTGCAGTCTTGGGAGACTGAAGGAACTGACTGGGTACCGTCGGTTTTTCGATCTGTTGGGGGCCCGCAATCAGCTCCGGTCTTCCTCAGTGCCACATGGATGGGTGGACTGGAGAATAATTAAGGAAAGGCGCTCGAACACACAACCAACGTCAACCGCTCTCCGTTGGCGGTGGATTACAAGTAGTAGTCGTTGTAGTAGTCAATGGTGTACGGGTCCGATTGGGAACGATATTTCCTCGGGGGCGGACTTGGAAGTCAGCTGATTCTGAAATAGATGATCGGTGCCCAATACTTCGAGGGGTGGTAGTAGTGACTCCCGTGGCCGAAAGGGAGGTCAATCGGTCAATGCTGATGGTGTAAATTGAGGGGAAACCGATTATATGTTTCCGCCTGAGGGGAAGAGGAAGCCTGAGAGGCGACGGCAAATACTTAGTCGTCCTCTTGTCCTATCACACCCGGTGAAATCAATGGGACACTCCTGGCGACTCGTAGGACTCCCCAGAGACAAAGCTGAAACCAAAGAGCGAAATAACGTAAACAATCAGACAAACCAGCCACAGCAGATGGAAAGGAATTTCAGTCATCCCTCCCTCCCAAGGGCTGATTAGATGGATGACTTAACCAGGCGGTAGCACGGAAGTTTACTTGTGTACACACTCGAGACATGCTTGCTGTCAGCGCACACACACACACACAGCCTCTCGGCTTCATTCTTTCGGTCTGTTGGTGCCCATCCTCTTCTTACTCTTGTGATTCGGCTTAATTCACCTGATTATTGGCAAGGGGCAGCACTTTCTGCTATCTTCGCCTACGGGACGGACTCAGATCTAAAAATCAATTTGACCCTGCAACGGTGTCCGACAGGAGTACCCTGGATGGTAGGCTACAACAATGAAAAGCCAAGCATTATTGTGTGCTTGGTTGATGATAGATGAAAATGATCAGAAAGGGCAGAAGCGCCCAGGGTAAAATGGGCCCTGACTCGGAGTATGAAGCCAAACGGGAGTGAGGTATGCATGATGCGACCCAGCAGGAGGGGGGGGAAGAGGGAGAAAGGGAGAGAGACCTGAACGACTATTACAGTGCCCCACGCAGGAGTAGAAGACGGTGAGCATCCTCCACCTTGTTCGGGTGTCACTTGGTCATTGGAATCAAGGGTTTGACTTGCTACGCCAATGCCGTGCGCTCAGATATGCACAAGACAGACTCAATAGAGTTCTGCATGGATTAAGGAGCTGATGGGCGCGTCTAAGAGGCGGAGAAGAAACATATCGGGACACACTGGCCTGGAAATTCCCGAGACGAGAGCATCCAACCAAAAGGTAGACCTTGTTCTTCTTGTTATTATGATCGAAGCTAGAACCAGGCATAATTCTACACACCCTTGACGCAGTGTAGATTACTTTTTGATCTCCATACCTGTCATGATCATAGCTAGACCAGGGCCATGTCTCCCACTAAAGGACGAGCCACCGTTCGAGTTCTACCCGCCCGGCCGCTAAAAAACCGGAGCAGCTGGACGATTAGATCATCCAGGGAGGCCCCTGTCACCGACTTGCATACATGGTTGCGCACATACATGATACATTTGCTGGTTGCTGCTACGGGGTAGGACGGCGTACGGAGTACAGGTACGGAGTAGAATACCTTACTACGTGGTATCCTCTTGGTTTGTTTACCTTTTCCCACCATTTTCCAGATGCGCGACCCCACAGCCAACAGCAAACCGGCAATTGTTCCCTTGGTCGTGCTCTGCGACTAATCATGGTTCACTTCAGGGACAGCCGCGCACTTATCCGCGGTGGCCCGAAGAACGGTAACTTACGGAAGAGAACCTTGGGTTTCCCTCCATTTATTATTGCTTTGGGCTGTATTGCTCTGGTCGCAGCAGCTTGTCATTCGGGTTACATTCGGCAAACAAAAACCTTCTCTGCCCATGGACGTGTTCGGCCATCTCTTCAAATCCGCCTAACACAGGTTTCCCATGTCAATCTTCAATAAACCCCATCATTAGCGCCGGATTGCAAACAGAGATTCTCGCAGCCTAACACAAAGAACTGACCTAGCTAGCCTGTTATACTACTAGTCTACTGTCTAAAGGTAGTGCGCAGATGTATAAGGGGTAGATCTCATGACGCAGCATCGGAGTACCCATTTTGCCACCTTCGGTCGCGTCGTATACTTACTTACCTGTCTCGTATTGTGACACGTTTTACTAGCACCAGCACCAGCTTTGAGCCTCTGATTCTCATTCTCGCTCGAACCAGAAAAATATTTAAGGACATGAGAGTGAAAAAGAAAAAAAAATAGAATAAATAAGAAAGAAGGGTCAAAGAGCACTGTGAAGTACAGTGATTAGGCTAAATATCTACTGTCTTACTGCTGCCAGCCTGCCACACTGCAAGACGATTGAGTGACTGGGCAAGCACAGCAGCCCGATCACCCTCCTCAATGGGGTAATATCAGCACACTGTCCTGGCCTTAGATAGTTAACTAACCGTCCCTAATATTTCGGCTGGAATAATCTCGGCCTCGGGAAAATGGAGGGGCATCATGATCCTGATGGATCTCTCGACTTCAGGTTCTAGTTTCCACCTAAGCGCGACTCCGACACATTATGCTTTACTTGAACTCGTTACTGCAGAGGACTACTACGTCCTCGTCTTTGTTCGTATCCAAGCATGAGCGAAACCCTCAACTGACGCGATGACCCAACAGGCTCAGCACCCAACCATAACCAAAACCACTTCTAGATTCACACCCGCCCAAAGACCCGATAGCGGTTCAATGTGCTCACCGTATCCCTCAGATACGATATTTCCCGTACCATCAAAGTTCAAAATCGGAGTCAAGCCATGCCTTATTCATTACCGCCAATTGCCTGCCCCTCCACAGGTGACCCATTTCTGACTTCTGAGAGCCAACGAATTCACCAGCTTGTCCCCCCATTTGGTCGATCCGCCTTTTTAGTGACGTTCCATGATCCCGTCTCCTGGAACCCACCATCGGCTGGCGGCATGTTGGGTCTGTCTTCGAGACTTCAGCAGTTCTCAAGGGGGGGAAAAAAAAAAAGTAAAATAATCTTAAATCAAAAAATGAAAGAGAAGAAAGAAAGAAAAAGGCGATGGTGCCAGGCCCCATCTATCCCTACGGTAAGAAGAACTCTAACCATACTTAACACCCTCCGATTCATTACCGACTTATCGTATGCATGGACTAAGAATGGAGTCGCACGATTTCTTTCCGTTCAGGTTTTTCCATCTGAATGGAGATCCTGCAAGGCTGGGTCGAATGGCAAAAGTTAGTAGTAAATGATGTGCATACTGTGCGCCGTACTACACCTATGCGGCAAGTACGGCCGGAGAAGGGGCCTACTCTCTGACTCTTTCTCTTTCTCTTTCACTTTCTCTCTCTCTCTCAAAGTAGATACTAGTGGAATGATCAGGTGCCGGAAGCAAGGGATAGCCCTGTCCCTTTACAGATCGCTGGACGTTTTGTACGGGGGTTACACGGGTAGACACAGTGGCTATTGAAAATGGCCATCGAATTGGAGAGGGGGGATAAACACCACAGGTGGAAGAAAAGATCCTGGTGCCAGTGCCCATGGCTGATGCTGTTGTGCTAACCTGATATGAACCCCCGGGATTTGTTCTGCGAGCGACCGAACACGGAGTACGGAGTACTAGTAGCAAACAGGTAGGTAGGTAGGTAGTAAGCGCCATCTCAAGATTGGTTTTTTTTTTTTTTTGCCAAACCTATTCATCTGCTTAGGATCCATCTAATCAAAATAATCTGGAACACCACCACCACCAACAACAACAACACAACGAGAGTGTCCCATCTCCAAAACAACGCAACTCGTCTGTAACCCGCGGAATTTCCTTGACATCAGAAAACTCCGGCGCAAGCACCATATACAGTAAACTTACTTGCCGAAACTCCGGCCTACTACGGAGTACTACTACCTACTACTCATGCAAACACATGCCAGGACGGGGTTCTCCGTACCGTCCACGGTGGTCGGCAAGTTTGCGTTGGCTGAAGAGTCCCAAATGCTACCTACCTACCTGCCTATCTGCCTAGCTAGTATTGTATTATGTAGCTAACCAACCAACCCTTAACCCACTCAGAAAATTTGAGGGCGACCAGCAAATGGAAAGATGGAATGGATGCGGTCATCACGAGGCCCGGGCGCCATTTCTTAGACCGATACAGGTAAATCTTCGCTGGACCCAAATTGCAGATCAATTCCATGTCTCAGGCCTATCATTTGTCCAGCAAGGACCATTCAAGCTCCCCCTACCCCTCACTAGATCCGGTAGGTATCCTGGACTCCTGACTCTCTCCCAAGGTCATGAGATGTGCCAAACCAATGCCTTACGGGGGGAAGGGAGTTTGGGCCCTGGTCAGACTGTCCGATAACTAAACTAACTAATCGCCCGTATACGGTGCACCAATCAACGGGGATCGGCTGGGCACCTAAGCCCTCGGTGTGTCCAGGACACATATACATTATACAGACACCCACCAATCTTCGTTTTGAGAGAAAGGTGACAGCGGGACTGCCCGCCTTGTGACTCCGAGAGGGTGGTTCGGAGCGGATCATAATTCTACTGGGCGGTAGGATCGCTAGAGAGGAAAACAAAAAAAAATGAGGCTGGGGTGTCTTGGCGTAATATTGGTCGTTGAAGTTCATAGAAAGCTATCCATCTGAAATGAAAAAGTGGCCACCGTGGAGGGGGTGGAGGTGGTGGAGTATGTCGCAAGTGCGCGATATCAATTTGATCAACATGCTTCGATCACCGAATGGTGATTCCATATTCACAAATGACAATTTGAAGGCAGCCAAACCATATCTCAATGACTCCGTGAAGAAACCCATTCAGTGTCTTTAGCCTGTCGAGCTGGGGAGTGGTCCACGGAGATGACTACTGGATGTGGCAGTGCTCTCCTTTGAAGGCCATATTATAGTGGATGTGTGGATGATATGCCGATCCAAGGGAGAATTATTTGAGATTGTCTAGTCTAAGGGAAGCTAAAGCCTCGTTATTGCGCTGATCCATTTGTCTACGGCGTGTCGCAATGATGCTGCTTATCGTATCAATCTCATCGCAGCACTCAAGAGAGAAAGAAATAAGCTTGTGAAGACTTTTTCATGGGATGGGGGTTAGATCAAAGCTGGAATACTAGAGAAGAGCATTGCCAGTATGCTCTGTTGTCGAAATTCATACGGAGTAGATATATATGTCTTTACCTCATATAAGCTAGCTACTACCTAGCAGTATACCTACCCAATCCCTAGGAAGAATGAACAGCTAACGTAAACTGTACATACACAATGGACCACGTGGGCCACGCCTCCTGGGAAGCTCTTCTCCCCATTGGTGGTAAACTAGTAACAGTAGTAGTTAGTAGTATTTCGTAGTAGTAAGTAATCCACACCAAATTCCTCTGAGAGAGCAATCGAGTGGCAAAACGATCCTTCTCCCGGCCACATAATGACCTGTCCCATATCTTTTGCCCCCTCCTTGATGCGATTTGTCTCATGCTGCTCCGGACTCCAGACTTTCAAACCCAAACCCCAGGCTTTCCCACTAAACCTCTAACATACCAACCTTATCGAGGGGCGATCGGTTGAGCGACTACAAGACTAAGCGATCGCTCTAATCGGGGTAAGCGAGGGGGGGGGGGGGGGGGGAGAAAGTGTACTCTAGTCTACCTATGGAGGGATAGAGGTAGGTTAGACCGGCGTCCTTCTTGCGTAGTGAGGAATCCAGGAACCGATCTTCAAAACTTACTGCGTGCATGCGCAGTGCACCCATTTCGTGCAGTATTAGGGATAGAGTCGTACTACGAGTTCGGTGCCACAGCGACGGTCTCAATATTGTGCCTTGCCAGCTGGTATCATGATATTTTCATGTGGTAATCAATCCCTAGCTAGGATACCGTGACGCCCGTGGGTTACAGACAGAAGACCAAAGGCCATACCACATCTTACAAACTAGTTACCAAACTGAGAGTGTTGTACACAATATGGAGGATGGGGCCATCGAATATCTTCCCGGAAAAGTCTAAGGAAGAAAGATTTCAAATGTCAATGAGTTCCACTATCCACTATCCACTAACTCTTACTACTACTTGATTAGATACTGGCTAGTATCTATCTCCTGTAGTGGTCCATACGATATCCATTTCTGCAGGTAAGAAATCTGCTGAGGGAATGCCTGCATATGACGCTAACCAAAAGGGGACGTGCAGGTTTTTTACTTATTTTGATTTTCCCTTTTGTGATTATTTTCCCTGTTGCTCCAGTGGAGAGTTCCCGGCGTGTCCGGTTCTGCCGATGAGCTTACCTGCTGATTAGTTACTAGTGGAGAGTAACTAGTCCTGCTTCTACGTCCTCCCTGCTCAGGAGGTGCTAACTCACTAATCCCAGACCCCAAAACAAAGACACCGCGGTGCCTCGAGGTCGTCCTCAAAGAAAGTGCGATGAGTAATCTCCCTTCAAGGCAAAGCGAGGAGAGCTGTCCTCCACCAGCGCGGCTTCAGTTCCTTGATTTCCCGCCACCCTCCATCCAGACTACACACACGACACAGACACTCGGTTGGAACAGGCTACTCCATATTGACTAGACTGCCAATCCCTAACACATGCACACACAGCACAGACACTGGGCAAATGACCATCACCATTCGGGCACCAATAGTGACAATCGTGGTCTGTGTGTTAACGGTAGGACGGTTTAGCCCAGCCTTTTCGGTGACTATCCTCCAGTCAGCCTCACGAGTAATACGAAAGGCCTTTTTTTGCTGCTGGACGGGCCGCGTTCGGGAAGCTGTTTGACATGTTTCCACAGAGAAGGTATGACAGCAGCAGCTCTTTTGCGGGGGACGCCCCCGTCGCAAAGCTGGAAACCTGCCGGAGAATCACCCGAACCCATTGGATGGGTTTCTCACCTTTGCAACGCCATCAAGCACCTGTCACCAACCTTTCTCCGTGGACATGCCTTCGACGGACATGGGCGCAACACAGTCGATCGCTACAGGTGTCAAATCGGTGCTAGGATTAGCACGCGACGAGGGCCTACCAATGCAAGTCAACCGAAGCGCGCGCGGTTTTCATTTATTTTTTTCCCCTGTCTGCTTATTTTTTTCTTTACTTTTTTTTCCCACCCTAGCCGCCACTGGACTCATCACATTCCCACCGGTCTGGAACCTCCACAACCTCCTTTTTTTGCGATCACAGCGCGTCGCGCCGAGCAAGTCCGGCACGGCGCGCGAGTACTAACAAGGAAGTGGGTGGAGAAGATCGTACCTACATTCTTATGTATGTGAACGGAGTAGTCCGTTCTGACGTACATGCGCATATACATGCGATTGTTGAGAACAATGATCAATGATGAAGACTCATGTCATATGCACTGGCATCGTTACAGTCCCGCAATGACCGTCCCGATTATCATTTCTGCCGTCGCTCAGGTTGCGATCGCAAAGACTGAGGCATGTGACATTCTTGGAGTAATGCCACTACTGCTACGAACTAGTGGGTGGCAGTTGGAGACTTTCTTTCTTTCTTTCTTTCTTTCTTTCTTCCTTTCTTTTTTCTTTTCCCGTCGTCTCTTTTCCCTGGTTTCGTTGACGGCAGCAATGGGCTAAAAAAGGAAGTCTGCCTTGGACAGCAAACGGGATAAAGCAAGCCATGGCATCCTCGAAGCCCAGCCCACCGTGCACCAGGATGGGGGAACCAATAGCCACGACGCATGGCGGAGATGTCAATTTGCGAGGATCAGCAGCTGGACAAAGCGCGACCCCCCCTCGGGCGACAGGACGATCCGAGTCTCTAGCTCCCGCTATCAGACTCGATACCAGCCAGGAGAGAGAAAAATGGCTAAACGGTATGAGCTAGGCGACGGGAAGCAAGCACCTAGTCTATACCTACGTAGATACGCCCGACTACTCCGTACAGCTAGACTACTTACACACATCCATGCATACATACATACCGAGGTATGATCATAACTAAATGACTCGAATAATGGGTGAATGACTGAGTAAGTGAAACCTTTTGACGGGGATCTCATTAGCTTAGCTCCTACGGAGTCCCAACTACTACCCACCCCGGTATAGTCCCGCACGAACAGAAAAGGATTATTATAGATACATTAGTTCATAGTTGGGCATTCCGGCCCATGTCATGTCCGTCGGGCCTGGAGATTAAAATAAAATTCAGGGGCTGAGCAAAAACAGCCCCCAGGTTACTAGATAGCTAGCTAGTCCGTAGTTACTACCTAGTAGGAAGAAGTAGGAAGGTCAGTCAGTCAGTCAATCAGTCAATCACATCACAGTACCTTTCTATCCCCTCTCATTGGTAAGAAAAGAAAAGAAAAGAAAGAAAAAGAGGCCTTCGTATTTCTCCCGGCTTAGACCAATAGTTACTACTTTCCATCCGGGGGCGGGCCACAGCCACGGCCACCATTTACTTAACTTGGGTAAGTTGGTAGGTGTCAGACTCAAAAGTACCCCTTTGCCCTGTGTGTCGTATCCGCTTCCCCCCTTCTCCTCCTTCCCCCCTGATCAGCAACCATGTGTTTGGGCTAGATGAGGTTCACTCAGCTCTTTGGAGGCCTTACCTGAGTTCTTTTTAGATGGTCTGGGAATGAAGCTAATGGCTAAACGGTACCCGTGTGTGTGTGTGTGTGTGTGTGTGTGTGCCATGCCACGCAACACTTGTACTAGTTATGAATCCATGCAATGCTACCATTTTTGCATTAGATTGCTTACCTATATAACATAACTAAGTTATCTATAGTTCATCCATCCAATCCTAAAAAAATAGCGTGAACAGGGCTCGTATATCACACATCACATAGGGAACACAACAATAATGCAAAGCTACACCATGTAATTATTAAGTAGGTAGTGATAGTGGTGAGTATCTCGGAGAAAGAATCCGAGTCACTATCACAATCACCATAGTTAACCACCAAGATATATACTTCGAATTCTAATCAAATGAAATCAAGTCAACAGTGGAGACCATTTAAGTAGTTTCGAATACACCAATTTTTTGCATACCTAATTACATACATACTTACATACATACACATTACTTGACAGATAAACAGATAAACAGACAGACAGAACGACTAAACTAACCCTTCCCCCTGCTGACCTGGACTAGCCTTTCTAACCGAGAGAGGAAATCCTCCAATCGAGCTGAGAGCCTCACTATATGGTGTTCTCTGGTTGGTTGGTTGATTGATGGGATCGATGAAGGAATGGATGGATGGACTATAGGTGATGCTTTTTTGGCTGAGAGATAGTCAATTAAATTGGAATCGGGCTGAGATATATGTATGTATGTATGTAAGTTTAAAGTTCTCAGTCGTTTGCCTTTTGCCTGCTTTGCTTTGCTTGGGGAGGGTGTGTGCGGACCATATATAACAATGTGTGTGTGCATGATGCTTACTGTATGTGTACTAGTTACTCGATTGGATGTTGAGTATGGAGTATGATGGTAGTGGTCGTATAGTCTGTGGGGATTGGGGATGTCTATGTTCTTACTGCGGAGTATGCAGTCAGTAATCCACCTGAGGTATTAGGAATCGCACACACGCACCTGGTACATAGGTATTAGCATCTACCAAACAACAGTCGAAAGCATCACCCTAGATAGTAGCATACTTTTTCTCCTCGACATTATAGAATACTACTCAAATGATAAAGAGATGAAAATTCGACTCATCAAATTCACACATCCATATTTACCTTTCGACCGAGAAACCCAAATATCATCTACTATATCTAACCGATATGCACATCTCAAACTTTCTACTATTAAATATGGTGTAGAGGGGGGGCGTATATATTAAAGACAGAAACACAGATAAACCAATCATATTTGCCCGATCAATGTGATCGAGGTGTTTCGTAAGGTTGTCATTTGATCGTAGGGGCCTGAGCATCACACACACATACCCTGGTTACAGAATGGATAGATATGGACAGCACTTCGGCATTTGGGAAGGGGAAATAGTATCCGAAAGAACGAACATTTTTACACATACTACTATCTCTACTTACTGCTATGCTACACAGTACGGAGTGCCAGAACTCAATAATATCAAATTGATGAATACGGGGTATACATGAGTCAGGCAGTAGTAATGATACTAAGATCAAATTGTTGTTGCCGTGTCTGCTGACACTGATCTTATCACCATCATAACTAACTAATCCAGCATCCATAGTTACTTGGTAATTCTCGCCTCACTGCACTTGATCCTTTCAAATGATGATATGCACATCACAGAACCAATGATTGAGATATGGAAGTACAATTCCGAGTGAAAACCAGTATATGATAAACAGCACATTAGCACATTCTTTTTTTTTTCTTTCATCCCCCACTGATAGACTTTTACCATTCTAGTAAGTAATGTGTATGCACTCTGGGCCTACTCGGACTTATGCATATGTAGGTATGAGTAAGAATGCTAAACTACATCTAGTATGATATGACTGGACTAGCACGTACGTGTCAGATGCGTCGGATTTGATTTGCGATTGGGGGGTGGTTGGGGGAAGGAAGCTAAACTAAGACACAAAAAGTGGTTCGGGGTTGGTTCTAGTCCGGTCTGGATTGGATTGTAATACTCACTCAAAAGTAAGTGGATAATCGGATTCTCCGTCTCAGCTACACTTTCCTATCTACTTGCTTGCTTAGTGTGGTGCTACTGCAACTGCTACTGCGAGAGAAGGAGGGAGGGAGATGCATGCCATAGGTAGAAAGGTACAGTTATGTGGGGATGAGGAGAGTCTGTGTCTGTGAGATGCATGTCAAATAATCACGATCGTAAGTGAGAAAGATGATTTGAAATATTTCTTTTCTAATTCTGGATCTTCGGGTATGGTGTTATTGTTAGAATGTGCTATGGTTACAATGGCATCTCACTCATACTGCTACTCCGTACACCTGCTTCAAGAGACCACGCGGTTACCTACAGAACATGCATCGCTTTGCCCAAAATAGAGCGCATTTCCCTCCCCTCAGGTCTTGTGCAACATCATGCATTTCTATTGTGGAGCAGTCTTTCAATCGTCTAATCAATCTAAGACAGGAATATCGTTTCAGCCGCTGAAACCAAAGCAAATGCCAACGGAACGTCATAATGCCAATACATCCAAGCCGTCATAGTACACTCTGATGATGCCATGCAATGTAGACGCTGGTTCTGGTCGTCTAATATCAACTGCAAACAAAGTGGTATATGAAACAAAAAAAAAATTGAAAATGAAATCCAAACATTAACATCAACGGAACCTCAGTTCAGAAACTGAGTCTCCGGCTGCTGTCGGAGGAGATAGTGGAAGATGCGCCAAATACCCTTCAGCGCTTCCACACGGTCTTCGCCCTTCAAGAGATCGTACCACCGGGTGCGTCGTAGCTGTAGAACATGCCACGGTTGCTCCGGCGTGTCGGTTACAGGTGGGAAATTGCTGGACCCATTGGTGATAACTTCGAGATATCGTCGGTGTACGCGCAGATGAAGGATCGACACGTGATGATTGATGGAGGACAATAAGTAGATCTGCCGTTTCAGTTAGTCTCTATACATGTAACCCAAACAAAGTATGCATCGGACCAGCCTACTTACATCGTCAAAGGCACTGTCGAGTGGCTTCCCAATCTGAATATACCGCATCCGCTTGTCCCAAAGACCCGGCCCGGGCTGGATAATCTTCCACCTGTCGCTATTACTCATTTTTCGCGCCGAGCTCGGTCGACGCGATGCGAGAAACGGGTGCTCGTACTTGGAGCGCTTGCGTGCATATCCAGACTCCGATGGCAGCTTGTCCTCCCCATGTGTCTCCTTCTCGTTGTCACTGACGGAGTCATTGGGGGCGCCGCCCCATCGGGGCACTGTCGTCCACCACTTGCCTTCACCTGGTCGCACCTCTGCTTCCCCTTGTCTCGCCCGTTCCTGGGCTGTCAGGAGCATGGCACCCACCTCCCGAAGCAAATCACACACTTCTCCCATACCAGAGCCGGGGGGATCATGTGGTCCGCGCCACGAGGTCTCAGGTCGGCACTGAGCTGCGAAGATAGGCCCCTCCATCATACCGCTTCGCGCCAGCTGACGGTCCTTTGGCGACCTTGCGGCTTGGAAGGTGTGTCTGACAGGGAAGAGCACGGTCTTCACAGCCAGCCGAGGTGGAGAGATGGGAGGGGCCGCCTGGCAGCCAAAAGGCCAAGCGGCCATTTCGGCCAACGCTCGAACAGTCTCCTCGCGCACATCCTCTGGCATTTCCTGTCCGGCACCAAGACGGCGACCCTTGTACATAGTCACCATTTCCTGCTTTGTGTCTGGCTGCGTTTGAGAACCGTCTTCTGCCGCTTCTGCAGGCGGCGCTGGGTCGACGTCCATGGATGTTTCCATGTTGTCTTGGTGCTGTGCATCCCCATCGGTCTGCATTTTGTCTATGCCGTCTTGCTCTGATGTGGATGGGGGCGGCGTTTTCGGGCGCTCGTAATAGTTGTCCAAACTGCTGTCCCAGTATTGGGCCATCCGTTCCAGGCCCGTCCAGAACTTCCTCGTTTGAGCCACACGCACCCTCTGACGGCCCTCGCGGGGAGGCAGTCTGCCCACCTCTCTGAAAGCGTCATCGTTGTCCAGTAGGAGTTCGTTCTGTAATACCTCGAATCGGTCTCGGGAGGGATATGAATTGCCGTTGTCCATCAGAATGGGACAGCCATCCTCATCTACCGGGGATGAGCGAGCTGACAAGTTCTCCCAAGGGAGCGGAGGAGCCGTGTTCGCTCCGCTCTGACGAACGATGTCTGCCGCGGACACATTCTCTTCTAGTCTCAAATTGAGCGCCTCAAACTTCTGTGTATTGATATCCTGCGGCCGTCGGATTGATGCCAGCACTTCACTCAGCCTCGACAGAGTAGCCTCCGGGTCCTTATCCGAAAGTTCCGGCAGCTTGTAGACGGGAAAGTCAAGGGGTGTGGGGGCGGGAGGAGGACGACGCTCTTTCTCCGGCTCTGAGCTCACGGAGGGTAGCCCTGCATCGCGTGTCAGTATTGAGGAAAGAGCCTCGTGGGTACGTTCAGATCAGTCAGCCAGGCTGACAGCAGGCCAGGAGAGTTGGGGGGCCATTGGTGCAATCGAACATGGATTGAATGCGGACACGAATTGTCTCTTGTAAGTTGGAGACGATCGGACCAGGCGCGACCGTCTCAGCGACCGGGTCCCTTCACCATCATCACACCACTACTACTACCACCACCACTCTGACCATTTTCCGATGGGACCACGCCGATTTCGCAGGACGCATAGAAAGCACAGAGAGGCGCACAAAATACGAGACGAGTCGAAAGAAAGCAAGGGGAAGGCGAATGGCGACCGAGCGGGAAGGGAAAGCTTACCCAGGGTACTACACCAGCCAAACATGATGCCGTAATTAGATTGCGGGAAGGCGGAACGGGAACCAGTGATGCCAGTGGTTTGTGTCTTCTCTAGTACTCTATGCGCCAAATGGAGGAGTCGAATCGAATCAACAGACAAAAAGGGATGCGATGTGGGATGTGATGCGAGACCTCAGCACTAGAAGGAGGCTGAGCCGTTTAGTCCGTCACTCTGCGATGTGAAGCTAACCGGCAGTGGGGGAGAAATAAAAGAAGCACGAGGCACACACGGAGGGAAAGACAAATAAGAGGGCGGAATCGAGTACTTCAGTTAGTGGAAGTAGATGAACCAGTCAGCGGGAAGAATGAGACTTGGTTAGTGGCAACCAGGAGTGGAGGAGGAGGAGAGAGAAGAGGCAGTGGAAATTGTTGGATGGATGTTGGATAAATGCGATGAAGGCAGTGGATGAGAGGGGAAGGGAAGTTGCATGCATTGAAAGGGCAAGTGAAGAGTCGAGTGGAATCTTTAATAAGTAAATGGTTAGTCGCTTTCAGTTCGCCTTACTAGCCTCTCATTAGTGAGTTAGTCTTGACTTGACACTCCCGAGCTTCATGGAATGATGGCAAGTGGAGTTGGACCCATTCGATTCTTTCCCTTTTCTTTCCTCCCTCCGTCTATCGCCAATCCATCCATCCATTTCATACTTCCGGATATCCTCTAACATGTCTTTTGCATCTGGTCTCCAGTTTACTCATCGTGAAGGTGCCTGGCGATTTCCCCTGGCCCAATATTGCGGGGGAAGGCAAAGTATGGGGATAACCATGGCTGCCCAGCGCCTTTCCCATTCTTGGGCTCTTCGAAGAACGGAACTCTCTCAATTGCTGTGATGTCAATTGACTACCGATCCACCCTTTCCTGATGGCGTTTAGGCCAATACATGCCCTCCAATTCTGGGGTGAAGATAATGGAGGTGTGGAGTTGACGAGGGGACTGTAGTAGTTAGACTTGATCCCTGGGAAGATGGGGGCGGCAATTCTCTCTTCTCTTTGAAAATCGCTATTGTGCACTCACTCCATCCTTATCCGGGACATCATCACGCATACATATACATCGTTCAGATTATCTCGTGGGTGATCCAGTGCATTTGGAGAGATTGTAGTCTGTAACTTTACACCCAGTAGCATGATACCACTATAACTAGCTGTCCATCTAAATCGTTATGACAAGACCAACTGGTCAGTTCTTCATCCGAAAGATGGGACTGTCCTAATCAGGCTAGTTGCAGTCTGACTCAGCTTGCACATGATGGCACTAATGTGGAAATGGATTAGCGGTGGCTGACTGGATTGTCCCAAAAGGATAACTCAGTCACGGGGCCCCCCGCTTGATCAGCGTCATCAGCCAATGAGTATCTGCCAATCACACTTTCCTCACAATTACTTAATTAATCCGATCAGGCAATTGAGCCAATCAGTCCATATTCCATCTTCTCTTTACTCTCCCACCCATCCATCTATCCTTCCTTTCCATCACCCTCCACTGTTCAGCTCCATCAAGATAGATGAATCCATTCGATGTGCCATGTTGTGACTGACTTTGGTTCCCTAGGTTTTATCCCCCTCCCCACCCCCTTCCATAATCCAATAAAACCGTTCCAATGTCTGGTGGTTCCTGGCCACACCCCAAGGGCCGTTAAACACAACGCTAGGGGCGAGGGGCCTAAACCCCCCTCTCTGGCCAGCGACTAATGCCGCCCAGCACCTTCGTTAGAGCTGCCTCTGCATCGCGGATTGGATGTCTTGGATAACTGCGGTTTCATCTACTTCCTCAAGGGCAGCAATCTCTTCCAAACCCCCCTGCTTCCTGTCGTCACAGCCGGTTTGTTGGTCCACCCTGTACATGGCGCTTGGCCAAACACAATGTGCTTCTTTTGTTTGTTTCCAGGGACCCTGGTCTTCTTCTCTTCTCGCTCTCATCCCTGCTCCTTCACAGCCTCTCTATTTCATAGCTTCTTCAATATATCTGAATCTCTCTTCTTTCTTCACGTGTGATCGAAATCTCACGCGTTTTTGGCCCTCCCGCCTCACCAGCCCATCCTGAAACAGGTGCACCACCTCCAGGCCATTGCCTCTGACATCTGCTGTCATGGCCTACCTGTCTCCTCCCGGCAGAGAAAATCAGCAATGAGACGGGCTTAGCATGTGTGTATCTGCTTTCTTCGACTGTACCCACGGCTTCCGTTTGTTCACTCTTTCCATACCTTCGTGAGCCGGTCATTCACTACATCGAGTACTACTATACCACCATTGCCGCGGCCTCCCCCCGCTCTTTTTTTACGCGCCAGCGGCTTCAAATCCAGGGTTTCCCTCTTTTTTTTTACCACTTTACCATCATACCTGGTTCTTCATGCAGGCCACGTTCTTCGCTTCTTCCCCTCCTTGATCCAGCAAATTGCTTCTTGCGTCCTCCGGCCTGCGGGCTTGGCGACATGTCCAGGTCGGGCTCTGCGGTTCTCCATCAGAGTTCGAGATGTGCAACTAAGGTTCCTCGACACTCCAATATAGTTGTGTCTTCTGCACCAGTAATCACCAGTTCTTCCTTTACCTCGGCCGCGTTTGCTCCCTCATTCACGAGTCCGGTCCCCGCGTCCTCGACCGAAAGCTCATTATCGATCGAGCCCTCCCCGTCCAACACATGGCATTCAACAGCTGCAGCTGCAGTAGTCCTCACAGATGCCACGACTACACAGTCGTCACAACCATCGGTTGTTGACTCTGTGGTTGTCTTCACGACAACTTCATCCTCTACCCCAGCAAACCCTAGCGACTACAACCTCATACAGACGCACACAGAGGATGGTACTCATTTTCACATGCCTGTGTCGTCACGGACAAGTTCAATATCAAGCTACCAAACGCAACCGTCGACATCAGAATCCTCCACTTCTGTACTAAGCCCCATAACTTCCACGACTTCAACGACGTCAACTACACAGTACCCCCACACCACTTCCACTTCGTTTATTCCACACTCAGCAGTAACTAGCGCTATCTCTTCAGCCAGTAACTCTTCGCATGGCTACATAGATCAATCGGATCATGGTGGCTCTCACCCCTCGCTGGGCGCAATCTTGGGTGGCGTTCTGGGAGGTGTAGCTTTTGTTGCTCTTGCGCTTGCAATAGGTTATTTTGTGATGCGTTACAAGCGGCGCAAACCTCGTGATGAGCTGGCCACCGGTACGAGTGAAGAACACCTGCAAGAGGACCGCAGTCCGGCTACTTCCTCAGCAGGCTCACATCAAGTATATCAATCATGCGGGTCATCTTTCACCGACAACTCCTCTACCCCCTCCAGCCCTCTGCGCGCTATGTTCCCGGTATCAATCCCGGCTAAGAGCTACCAAGCGCGTCGGACCCCTTCTGGTCCAAATCTCCTCTCCGATGCAAACCCTTTCCTAGACTCTGCGGAGATCAAGTATGTGTCGCGCGGCAGCGGCGTGCCCAGCACCGCGGGGACGCTTCGCAACCCGTTCGCCGATGCCGCTCCAAGCCACACTGTGGTCATGCGACAATCATATATGTCGCAGCGACCCACGTCAACTGCCTGGTATTCCATGCACAGTGATCGCAGCTTAGGCAGTACGCTCCACCTCCCTGGGCGGAGCAGCGCGGGAAGTAGCCTGCAACGACTCAGCTATCCGTTCACCGTGGCTGAGCTAGAAGCATGCGAGCCCATGGCCAGACTAAGCACGCGCAGTGATCCCTTCGATCTGGAATGTCCACCCCACGCCATGCACAGGCGTAGTTCTACCGTCATACCAATAGGGCATGTCTAACTTACGACTGACGTGAGAGAAGATATAGCTTTGTTTTGGCTGCCTGCACACCGAGTGTAGGACATGAAGAAGCACATGAGATATGCGACATGAGTCCACGCTATCATCTGCGGTCATGCATATGGTATTTTCGTTTGGGTCGTTGAGCAAGGGGTGCGCAGAGAGAGGAGCATATTTTACTTCAACATGAATGTATATGTATTTTACCTATGATTGATTTGGATTTTTATCAGGCATAACACACAAGTGATGAGTAGGAGTAGCGAAGGGTGCCATGCTCTCACTGTTGTATTTGTATGTGTACGATAATTTACATGTTCAATTGTCGTGTGCGAATGAATACAATATCCAAATTTTGTTTAAATGCGATATTAATTACCATATAGTAGTATCTTGAGTACTAGTAATATACAGAAGAAAATAGTTTTTGAAATTGACTAGACACTACTACTGTATAGTATGCTGCACACCCTACCAATGATCAGAAGTTGCGGATCGATCCTTAAACAACTATTATTTTAGCCATCGCTCAGCTGGACTTCTGTTTTTACTGGCTGCTATCTCTTGATTTGCCTTCGTCGCAACATATCTACTATAACCAGTTGGTTGGGTTTTAGTTAATGCCGAGCGTGATGGTTGTGGTGGATATATATATTCTCGTTCATCCTCTGTGAATTCGGACTACTGCTGGCTAACTACTAGTACTAGCACACTAGTAATAGTAGATGAACCGTGACCACGATTCCCCACCACAACCGCCGAATTCAAGAACATCTGAACGATTGAGCAGCATACTAGTATCATAACTAGACAAGGGAATAAATACATATAATATCGATATTAGACTGTATCTAATTTGACATGTAAGATCCTATATTGATTTTTTCCGTGAAGAAAACACAAGAACTACTTAAGCTACTACTAACTTAGTAGTAGAGGCAAATCCCCACACAGACCAACGTAGCAAGTTCGACAACTTGAAATAGTAAGGAGTACTAATAGAGAGAAAATAGAGTAGAATTAAAAGAGTACGATTTGGGAAAGTCAGATGATACAACCTACTGCTGATTTAAGACCACACAACGCATCCCACAGAAAGATAGAGAATTTCAATATGCCATTCTACTTCCCTTTTAGTAAAGGGAAAAAAGTGGGGATGATGCAGCTTCATTCACTCCAGGCTGACTCTGAGGGGCAGACAGGCAGCCTTGACTTTTGACGTAATTTGAAGGAGGGGAATTAACGTAGATTTGGCTGCATTTCAATACTTTATGCAACCTAAACTACAAGTACCATCTAGATCATTACAGGGAACCAACTTGTGTGTTAACCCTCGGAATGATATTCAGAATGTGCGTTACGACATTACATGTTCAGTGCAGAGGTAAAGAGGAAGGAAAAAAGAGAAAAGCAGCGTGTGCTTTGGGAGAAAGCAGCAGAGGGAACAAAGTATCCGGGCGGGAGTTGGCTGGATTTGATATCGGATAGCAATTCAAAAGGGCATTTTGCACGGTCCGGGAAGAGAGGAAAGAAAAAGTTGGCGAGAAGATGAAGAAAGAGGTAAAAAAAAATTGGAAATTTCGTATCACACAAAGCGCCATGCCATTGTTTTGCTTTAACAGTTAGGTCTTTTTCCTTTTTTTTGCGTGGTCCTTTCACATGCCCTTCCCCGTGAAGAGGAAGAGACGGGGATGACGATGATGGTGATGATGGTGCATATCCTTGATCCCCAACCCTGTTCCAGGCTCCCGATACGATCCAAACAACCCCGTCCCGGATGAATCGAGCCACCGAGCCAGACCTGCAACGAACACGGAGTGGTCGATCAAAGTCCGTGGGCTGATCGATTCCCTCCCCCGTTTCAACCTCCGCACCGCCCAAGTTCGTTAACTGAGGAAATTTACTCCTGAGCCTCAGCAACGAGGGCGTTCTGCTTGGCCTCCTTGCGCTCCAGGCGTCTCTCACGGAGAGCCTTGTTCTTGGCACGCTTAGCATCCATCTCCTCCTTGAGGAGACGCTCACGCTGCCTCTCAGCCTTGGCCTTCTGGATCTGTAGTACGAAAAGAAATCACGTTAGCCCTTTTCTTCTTTATCTTCCCATCAAATGACCGTATACACCCGTCCCATCCCGTAGTCTCGAGGGTTGTAGCGATTTTATCCAAAAAAAGAGATAGATAGCGGCGTGACTTACGTGCTCGATGAGGGAACGCTTGTGCTTGAAGGTGTTACCCTTGCTCAGGTGGTAGAGCTCGTGGTACAGGTGCTTGTCGATCTTGCCGGAGGCGCGGTAGCGGACGAGCAGACGACGGAGAACACGCATGCGGCGCATCCAGAGGATCTGGCTTTAATCCGATATCCATCAGCACATATCCATTTTTCATCATCTTCCTTCGCATATGACATCTCGCTGAAAGTCGTGGGCGACCGAGAAAGGCCTTTTTCTTGCAACGGCACTCAAGGGGTTGGACATTGAGCATACCTGGGCATACGAGCCTCCTTGGTACCCTTGCGCTTACCGAGACCACGGTGGCGGCCGATGCGGCGGGCGGCGGCGAGCTCACGGGCACGGGAGCGGGAGTGCATGGTGACGGGCTTGCGGATGATGAGGCCATCGCTGACGAGCTTGCGGATGGTCTGGCGGGAGTTGGCGTTGGAGATCTCATTCATCTCATTGGGGTCGAGCCAAATCTTGCGCTTGCCGCAGCCCACCACGGAGGCGGCGAGGCGCTTCTGGGTGCGAAGGTTGACCCTGTGTGGTTGCAAAGAAAGCAGTCGGTCAGCATGAAGTCCAAACCGATCGGGGGGTTGCTGCTGATGCTTTTGACACGAAAAAGCGCCATCTTGAAGCGAATCCGGGGCGTGTGGACGGGGAAAGAGGGGGGGAGAATATACAGTCCAGCGACGGAACAGTAATTCCCCTCCCTGTGATGCAGCAAAATCCAAAAGCTGAAGATGAACTCACATCTTGATGTCGGCGTATCGACGGTCGTTGGCGGATGATGTTCGTTGCACTCGTCGACGGGTAGAATTCCCAGGGCGAGGAGTTTGAGATACGGCGGCTGATTAGCTAAGCGGTTGTGTCTGCTAAGCGAGACCAGCAAAACCCTCTGTTAGGGTTCGTGCCCCAGACGCTTGTCCCGATCCGGGGAACACCGCCGGGAGCCGCAACGGCGCATTACAGCATTCAGCTGGAGCTTGCTCATATGCTTCATAGAATAGAACCTGGTATAGATTGGGTTGACTAACCATCTATAGTTATTGTTATTCTTCCTGGATGTTCATATTCTCAGTGCACGACTCGCCTTCTGTCCGTCGCTCGGCGGTGGACCAACTCGGGCAGATGCGGCTATTCCACGTGATATCCGGCTTGGACTTGTGTATCAGTTACGTATGGATGACTGAGGCTGACATCAAATCCCACCACATAGTTAACTAACTCAAGAAAATCCCGAAAACTCAAAACAATGCATTGCTCATCTCATAATATGTATCAACATGCTTTTCTTTTAATCGTTGGAGTTGAATACAACGTCACCCAACTCTTTTCCCCCACTCAAACAGAAGGGTATAGATAGTAGCAGATAGGGAGCCAGTAGATCTAAATCAGCTCAGTGTCTAGCCCACCTCCGACACCACTTACTCATCCCCAAACGACCCATCCCCGAGATCAACCTTTCCAATGCTCCACAATTCCCTCTCATCTTCTACCTCATCATTGGACAGTCCCAGCCCTCCTTGTCCACCTTCCGCTTCCTTGCGCTCGCGGGCCTGGGCGGCAAGACGGAGCGCGACACGCTTGAAGTAGTCCGACATGCTCCGCTTGGGCCCCGGTGGCAGCGCAGCTCCAGGTCCGGTCATGTACTTCTCGAACACTGCACCTTCAGACTCCTCCACAGAGAAGATCGCCAGGAATGCTGCCTCGGCCGCCAGCTTGACAGGGATGACCACGTCGCGAACGCTGGCGAAGATCGGTGGCGCCAAGATGGCCAGATGAGGCCGAGCCAACTCGGGGTGAAGCCGGCTGACCGTGCGCATCACCACCAGAGCCAACCGCCGCGTATCAGACGGCGTACCGGACTGGATGCAAGGAGCCAAGGCCTCGAAAATGGCCTTGTTGTCTTCAAAGTTGCGGTGTTCATCCTCGATCAGGAGGTACTTTCCGGCAGCGAGGACGCTGTTGTCTGAAATAAAAGGCTACTTGGGATCAGCATCACTTCTCGAATAAAACTGAAAACGAAAGTACTCACATCCTTGTTTGTAACACCCTGGCAGATCATAGCCTGGGTCTCCGCAGAGAAGTGCTCTGTCAGAGACGACGGAGACTCAACAAGCAGGGCGTTGAGTCCCAGAATCGATGCGTGTGAAGGCGTGGCCGTGAGAACCCGGTTCTTGATCAGCGGGCCGGCAGTGGCAGCCGGGAGGACCTTCACCAGTGCACCGAGCAACTTCGCGTTCGTGATAGCGACAGCATCCGTTTGGTCACTGGCATCATCGTCAATAAGAGCGAGAATGGCGTTCTTCGATGCCTCGCTCATGTTGGCGCCGGCCTTGCCCACCACCTCTTGAAGAGCCTTCATCATCGCATTTCTCACACCGACATCTTCCGTCTTGGTACCCGTGATAAGCTCCGCAATGAGAGGGTCAACACGGGGTGTCAGGGTGATCAGGATACCAAGACCCTTGGCAGCCCTGTTACGCAGAGTCTCGCTGGACGCATCAGCCAGACCTCGCGCGAAGGTCCGCTGAAGCTGAGGCAAGAACGGCTTGACAGCGAGGGGAATCTTCTCCAAAAGCTTGTTGAGGGTGAAGAAGATAGCGCCTAGTGTAGCCAATTAGTATAGAATATAATTTAAAGCGGAATGTTATAAAGCAGCTTACATTTGATATCCACCGACCGCTCGGACACAACACGAATGAGGGGACCAGTGATCTGGGTCACGAACAGCTTCAGAGAATCTGCGCCAGTGCGATCGATGATGTCGCCGATGGCGAGAGCTGCCTGCGTACGCTGCTCGACGCTGCCGTTCAGAAGACCTTGCAAGAAGATAGGCAGAATGGCCGTGATACCCTTGGGTAGGCTGAAGCCAGGAAGGTTGGCACCCGGAACTCCAACACTCCGCAAGGTCTGGCGGGTGGAAATGGTAAGGACTTCCATTTCTTCTTTGCGCAGATGGGACGTGAGTCCGCTGAGCGCCGTCCACGCGGCCTTGACGACATCCTTGTCGTGGTCATCGAAGGAGATGAGCAGCACACGGATCAGATCCTGGTGGTACCTGGAGTAGTCGATGTCCGCATTCGAGAAGAACTTGTTGAGATGGATAGCCGCGGTAGCACGGCGGTGGTGGTCATCGTGCTTCATCAGAGTTATCATGACGTTCATCATGACATTCAAGCCATCGTACTCATCCACCGAAACCAGGATCGTGTCAAAGGCATTGCCAAGCTCTTCGCGGTGATCCTCGTCCTTAGTAGACACAATCTCGTCCATCAAGGAGTTGAGGATAGTAGGCAGTTTGCGGGTCATGGCAGAGCTAGCGACTTCGGCCAAGGAAGCAAGGGCCCTCGCGTTGAATGTGGAAATGGGAGACGTTAGGAGAGTCGGGATAAGGTTGGGGAGGATGATATTCGCGCGCGTTTGCTCCGTGAGGAGAGTCAAAAGTGCCGACAACGCCTGCTCTGCATCCTCATTATCCCTCAGAAGAAGCAAGAGATGAGGCAGAACCTGGTCCACTGCCTTCTTGCCCAGGATCTGTTGCAGGGCGTCGAAAGCCTCGGCTGCAGCCTCGCGGACGTCTTCATCATTGTCGACGAGGGCCACCCGAACGGTCGAGATCAGTACCTTCTCGTAATCCTCAAGGGCCTCGGCCGATGCGGAAGTAATGAGTTCCCTCAAAGCAATGCAAATACCTTGCTTGACATCCACGTCGGGCGAGCTCTGGAGACCTTCTTCGAGAGAGGGAAGCAAAGTAGAGAGAACCGACTCGCCAGCCTTCTTGATAAGGTCTCCAAGCGCGTTGCTAGCAATGACCTTATGCTCCATGTTGGAGGAACCGAGGCGGCGAATAATGAGCTGAGACAGAGTCGGAACCATGTCCTTGAGCGTCCTGGGAGAAGCAACAAGCGACTTCCAGACAGCCATAGCAGCAGTCTTGACCATACCCGAAGTATCGCAGCGGCAGATGAACAGTGCCGACAAGACCTTGTCCCTTCTCTCCTCTCCGAGAACCTCGAGCAGCGACTGTCCAGCTTGAGCCGCTTCTTCCTCTTCCTCCTCTGCATCGGCCTTGGCTGTGATACCGGTAATGCTGAAGAGCAGATCGCCAACCAGCTCGACGGAGCTCAACCTGATGCGGTAACTGTCATCCGCAAGACCGCGCTCAAGCTCTGGCAGAAGGAGATCAATGGCCTTTGAGGAGAAGTTCTTGACAAGCAAGCGACCTGCTTTGAGAGAGGTCTCACGAATGGATTCGATGTCGTCAGCCAAACCAGCAAGGATAGGAGGAATGATTTTGCTGAGATAGGCGGCGAAGCTGTTTCCGAAGCAGGCGGGAAGGAAGATAAAGAGCGTCATGAAACCTTCGCGAACAGCGGCCTTGGAACTGGACACATTCTGTAAGATAGTAGGCAGCGTCTCCTCGAGTCTGGTTGTTCCCAGACCTGCCAGAACCTCCGAGAGAGCTTGAGCAGATCCCAATCTGTCGCCGGCTCCGGTATCCGACTTGAGCGTAGACATAAGGTTTGGAATAAGGTCCGGAAGAGCGTCCTCTCCGAGCTTTTCGATAAGGGAACCAAGAGCCTTGGAAGCGGTGGCACGAGTAGTCGGCACAGGGTCGACAATAGCCAGCTGCAAGCCGGAAACAATGATTGGCAGGTGGGATATGAGGTCCTTGCGCTCTGTAAGGTGAGCCAAGCTGCCAATGATCTGAGCAGATTTACGTTTCGTGTTCGACCTGTCGCCAAGGCCACGCTCCAGAATGCGAACAACAAGAGCCAAGGACGGCGCATCCAGGTAGTGGACGAAGGACACCTTGATGAGGGCATCCAGGGCCTCGTCGGTGTACTTGGTTGGGTCGCTGAGCGCCTTAAGAAGTACATTGACCAAGCTCTTGACTTCAGGGTTGCTGATGACTTCACCAAATCGCTGAAGACTGCGGTTTGCGGCATTGCGAACTTCCTTGTGGGTATCATTGAGGACCACAGTGAGCGGAGGGATAATGTCCGGAAGGCTTGCCGCGAGTTGCTGGGGGTCAAGGTAGGCCATCGCTCCTAGGAGATCACAGGCTCCCTTTTGACTGCGCCACTGTGTGTCATCAAGACCATCAAGAAGGGTGGGAAGAATTTGCTTGACACCATACGAGCTAAGGTTCGAGAAGCAAGCCTTTGCTGCATCAAGGCAGGCAGCACGGACGTCAGGGTTAACATCGCCGAAACCGGCCAGAAGCTGGGGAACTATCTGGATAACATAAGGCTCAAAGGTCCGTCCCAGAATGGCGGCAAACAGCTCATATGCCAGCAGTGCACCTTGTCTCTGATGGGGCTCCTTCTTGTTCTCAGTGGCATCACGCAGATGCGACATGACCTGGAACTCTCGTAGGGTAATAACACCTCTACCACTGACGATACCAGCAAGTCCATAAGCCGCGCCACGCTGTGTAGCGTACTTTTTGGACTGCAGCAGTTGGTCCAGCATTTCTTGGACGTACCCACCACTCTGAGGGCGCGAAAGGCGGATCAGAGGCGGCAGACATCCCGAAACGGCAGACTGCACACTTTCCGAAGGAGTAGGGAGAGTGTCCAGGAGCCTCTTGATGACTGTCTGCAAACGCGGATCGTCCGCTTTAAGATGCTGGGCCAAGGATCCATACAAAACAACAACGGCCTCGTTCAGAAGATCAGAAGTCTCACTTCCTTTGTCGGAGGTCTCCAAGGTGGTCTCCAAGAGCTTCATCAATTCCTCGACCTTCTGTTGTCCACGGGCAGCAATTACAGATCTGCCACTTTCGGCCATCTGTGCGCGGACGGTGGAGCTCTTGTCGATAAGAGGACCTCTTTCAATTAAGAATCGGAGGAAGGAGACGATCTGCTCTCCTTCAAAAAGATTTGTCATAGCCCCAAAAGCGAGAGCGATACCACTGCGTAGCTCCCAATGATCTGTGACATCCATCTTCTTGGGCATGCCGTAGCTATCTTTCTCGGGCGCCTTAGGCTGAACCTCAATGGCGTATTTGGACTGCAGTTCGGACATGATCGGGTCAAACATCGATGGGTTCACGTCAATTGCATGAGCCAACGCGCGAGCGCCAGCACCTCGAAGCTGTGCATCTTTTGAGGAGAGATAAGGAATGATCTTCTCATAGGAGGAGTCGTCGACTTCAAGGGCGTTTTCTTCCCAAATGTTCTCGGCAATCTCAGCATTCTCCTCCACGTGGTCATGGCATTCCAGCCAGATGTGCTCGGAGAAGTCGAGGTCGGTCAGGTCAATTTCGGCTTCAATGACCTGCAACACCGAGGTACGGACAGACACATCCGTGACAATTGTGCCCTTGAGAAGAACGTCCAGCTCATCCTTGGTGATATTGGGTGAGATGCACCTGCAGAAATTGAACAGAGTATCTTTGATAAGCTTGTAGTGTTGAGTGTACTTCTGCATCGATGCAAGCAAGATCTTCAGGACTTCCACACGAGGGAGACGTTCGTCGGCAACTAAGTATCCATGGATTAGCCTTGTGACACATTTTATCAAATGCTGGTAAACTCAATACTGATAAACTCACAGGAGCCCGAATGGAAAGACAAGACTTCCAAGGCAAGGAGGACTTGCTCGCCCTCTTCATCGCCTCTCTGCTCATCAATCCCGTTTTTGCTGAGTACCAAGATAATTAATGGGAGAACGTAGGCCAGAGATGTGCTCTCGAAAGTACGTTGCTCGGAAGCAAAACGCAAGCGATAAAGAATCCTCGTCACGAGCTCTGCCAATCAGTTAGTGCATGCTTCCCACCCAGCCAGAATATCAAGATAACATACGTCCGAGTGCCTCTGCTTCCATTTCCGGAGGCAAGTAGCTCTTGCCAATTGCTCGTAGTGTTGCAATACCCACAAACGGCCGCAAAGGCCCGAGACGCGAGGACAGCTTCTCAGCACATTTGACGTACGCTTTGGATACAACATCACCAGCGTACAAGCCCGCACCTGCTTCGGTCAGAGCGAGCAAGGAGCTCACAGCGGGGTTGATCCAGCCATCAGCGTCGATGGCGGGCCCGTCCGCGAGACCCTGAATGATTCCACAGCCTCTTTCGATCTTCTTGATCACCTGGAGGACTTCCTCGCGGATCTTAGACTCCTTGGCGAGTTGGGCCTTGACCTTGGACTGCTCCTCCGCCGTAAGCTTCTTCTGCTTCTGACCCTTCTTGTCAGCCAACTGTGACCGTAGTTCCTCCTCCCACTTGAGGATATCATAATCTTTAGTGTTCTTATCAAAGCTCGACTGCTTCGACTTCGTGCTGAGCACGTCGACGAACATGGTTCCCTCAGGGGTACGGGCGATAGCGACATCGGTTGCCGTGAATTTGGACAGCCGCGAAGTATCCAGGTCGTCTTGGATCTGGCCAACCAGTCGGGGAACCATAGCATCAGGTGCCACGAATGCCAACTCACCCGCAGCACTCCAGATTGCGGCATCGATCTGGGGGATCTGCGACTGAACAGGATCCTGAGAAAGTATTAGTTTACATTTTCTGATTTGGGTTTAACAAGAATAGGCACACGACGTACCTCATGCAGACGAGTCAGTTGCTCCATGCACTTTTCGGGAAATTCGCGCACAAGGTTGCCGGGGTCAATGCCAGCCCTTAGGCAAGACGAGATCCAGGATGCGTTGGGAATAAGCTGGGGGCGACAAAGGACCAGCATCTCGACGAGTTGGTCTTTCAGAGAAGCAGTGACGTTGTCTACTCCCTGCACACTAGAAGCAGGAGGGCATAGAGCCTTTACAACGAGATGGAGGAACCTTTCGCTTTCTGGTCCTGCAGAGACCGAGGCAGATTCTTTCTCGCCAGTTCTAAAGGAAAGTATCCAGGACCACAGAGCATTTGTGACTGTCCGGCCCATACCTGCCACATCCTTCATATGAATCTCTGACAACGTCCGAGAAGCTCCATCCCGGAAACTGGTGTGAAGACCAGGGGCAGCAATATTATAGATGAATGCCTGGGCCCACGCGGTCTTGGCTGAATCCTCGGCCTTTCCAAACTTCAAACCAGTAGTGACCGCAGCAAGCGCGCGCACAGCCCACTGTATTTCGGTCTGGGTGGTCAACTTTGAGTAGGCCTTTGGATTCAGGAGGAAAGACGGCTTCGGGTTGAGCAGCATTGACTGAGCTACAGTTTCCTCCCACGCAGACTTGTCGAAGCTCTGCAGCGAGGAAGAGCGATCCAGAAGGGCGAGATACACATAAGCAGTTGACAGAGCGCCACCCTGAGCAGAGGGAAGAGGGTTGGCGACAACCTCATTGTACAGCTCTTTCATCTTGCTGAGGAATTTGTTCACAAGTGGCTCGACGTCAGTGCTTGCCAGGGTCGCAGGTTCGACTTGCCACATAACCTCTCCGACATTGAGCTGCCAGAGCTTTTTGAACGGAACACGCTTATCGGAAGATCCTTTCACAATTGCGTTGATGACGTCGTCGTTGACCTTCACCTGAGACTGGACAAGAAAAGCCAGGTGCTTGCAGAATGACTTGATCTCTTGTTCCAGAGCGGCCTCGTTGGATTCCCTGGAGAAAACAGGAACAAATCCCTGTACCACGTCCTTTGAAAGATCAGCCGAAGGCAATATCGCAGCGACCGCTTGAGCGTACACAGCACGCTGTTCCGGATTGGTGATTTTCTGGGTTTTCAGAGGGCCAACGACTTCGCTCGTGATCTTCGTGAGCAAGGCTTGATCCTTGGATTTCGCGAGCAGGGATTCAAATGAGCTGACGGCACCCTGTCTAATGGCTGGATTATTCGACTTCATGCTTGACAACAGGTGCTTCAACAGTCGCGAATGCAAAAGCTCGGACATATCAATCTCCTCCGGCAAGGAAGAGCACAGCGAAGGCAACAATCCATTGAACACGACCTCGGGAGAGCGCAACATGGCCTTTTCGAAGGGCGGGATCAATTCGGATGTGAGATCATCGTAGCTAAGAAAAGAGACGAAAAAATCGCCCAATGCATCGGCGATATGTGCCGGAGGCGCGGTCCTCGCGCCAGCCAATTCCTTGACGTAGAACGAAAGAATCGCCTTCTTCTCCCCTTCCAAGACTGGCTTCTTGGCGGGAAGGCGCGCGCAGACGCCGGAGATGACTCCCAGGAAAGGTGCGTTCTTCTGGCCAGTAGCCGAGTCGCTGGTCAACCGGCGGACGGATTCGCGAACAGCATCCTCGCCCCAAGCAGTGGAGGAAAATGCAGCACGTAGAGCACGCCTTGTAACCCGGAGGGCAGAAGCCTTGACAGCCGGTCTGGGGTTGGAGGCTAGACAGATTTCCAGGGCCTTTGCATCGACCGCAATGGTGTCCAGAACAGCAGAAAGAGGCGTTTGGGAGTCTCCTCCCAGAATCTGAAGCACCACCGAGCACCATTCCAACAAAACGAGGGCTGGACCAGGCGCCAGGCCAGGTTTAGCAGCCTCCACCTGCAACTTCTGGGTGAGGTATTTCAGGTCGTCGGTCGGGACGGGTGCCTTGAGAAGCGAGCGGAGACATTGCTGAACGGCCTGCCGCGAGGGACGATCGACGTAGCGAGGGTAAGTCTTAAAAAGAAGGCCGATTAGAGGCTGGTAGGTTGTAGGTTGTAAGCTAGATCCTGTTTGGTGGGCAGATAGTGAGCACAAGAGCACGAAAGCATCACATTGGTAAGGTGAGAGGGACAGAGAGGGGTTTGGACAGGCAGAGATTCTTTTCACGCACCGATTCTGTCACGGAGGTCCTGGAGAGCGCGAATTCTGCGAGCAGTCGAACTGGAGAAGAGAACGACCTGCAGACTCCCCAGGTCCCCTGATTCCACCTGATCCCATGGAAAATCGTCCATGATAGTCTAGGTGGCCTGAAGCATGCCCGGCGTGAGGAGCAATGGGCACGAATGGGGCCGCGGATGTTGTCATAAAAGTTTTGCGGCGTTGTGGGGGAAGCTCCGCCGCCTTGCCTTCTTGCTTAGATTAGAGTCTTTTGAGAGACCCGCCAGTCTCTCCTCCATTTCCATGATGAAGGATCTCGACGGTTTCTTCCATCATCAACTCAACTCTTTCTATTTTGCTCACTCTGTTCACATAGAATTTCACTAATGATCCTAGACATCGCCTTTCTCACTTTTTATCGTTAGAGAACTATCCTTGTCCGCCCCGGCGGGAAACCTTGCAGCCCGCTTCCCCTCCTTCGATCTCACAACCATGCCACCTAACAACAGGAAAAAGAAGAAGCCCGCTTCCAATCCGGCTCGAGGATTTGCCACGGTTTCGGTACCCTCTAAACCCAAGCCTACTGAATCCTCAACTCCAGTCTCCACAGCAGACTCAAAGTCCGTGTCCGAAAGCGATCGTCCAACGCCCGTCGAGGGAAAGCAACCTGCAGTAGACTCCAAGAACGAAGCCCCCTCGTTACAAAACTACACGCCTGAGGAACTCGAGAAACACCTGGAGGAAGCTGAGCTTCAGCTCTTGGTCGAGAAATATGCTTCGAAGTGCAGAAGTGATGCCGCCCGGCAAGTCACCAAGTTGGAGACTGAACGCAGAGTATTCCGGCAACAAGCCGTTCCTATAAACCTGCTGGAGTGGCTACCCACTGAGGTGCTCCAAAATATTATGCACCTGGTCGAAACGGAGGAGCGAGAGCTCAGTCCGCTACCTGGACGGGATACGGGAGGTCAGAAGAAACCTGTCTCAGAGGAAGAACTATACATGAGACTCTGGACACTGAAGGAAACCCTGCTTAAACTTGGCTTCCCGGAAGAGAAAGTAAACGAGTCCCTGAAGCATATGCTGCTCTACTTTTCTGGTAATTTCGCCACATCCAATAGGGAGGTGGTTTGCAACCTGGATGAGGCCCTAGACTGGCTCGCCTTGCATTGCGACCCCAAGGAGTTGCCTTCTTACATGCAGACAAATGCGCAGCAGCGCAACGAGTTGGATAGACATATTTCTTGGATAAATGGTAATCTTAGGTGCCTGGTATCCCGTAAGGATTGGATGGCTAACCTGACTGACATCAGATCGTGAGCCATCACAATCCTCTACCCCAAGCCTGGGCCCAGATAATAGCAAAGTGAAAAAGCCCAAAAGCCCTGTAAAGGAGCCGAGCCCTGTCCCTCAGTCGAGCCCGTACGACTCGGACAGCTCCCTTGACCCTGATACGTTGATCCCAAAGTATCTGGACCTTCAGACTCGCCTTTATGGTCTGCGACCGGAGCTGTTCGACCAACCAAAGAAGGGCAAGAAGGGAGGCCGTAAGCCCGCTGAAGCCGAGCAAGACCCTCAGATTGCGAGGTTGCAACGCAAAATTACCAGCATTGAAAACGATGTACTGTTTGACCGACATGAGGCCGAATACAAGTGGAGAGAAAAACTCGACGATCTGCGCAAAGAGGCGGCTTTTGTCCGGCGCTCACAGCCTGAAGAGAACCATGTGTCGGAAGAAGCTGAAAATGCAGAGCAAACCGAGGGAGCGAAAGCAGAACCGGAGAACGGCGCACAGCCCCTTGACAATGAAGAGGCTACAGATCTGTTAGGGGACATGTTCCAAGATGATGAGCCTGTCCTGGAACTTGGCGTGATAACGGAGGAGCTAAAAAAGGCTTCTGTTAAGATGCGCGATTTCGGAAAATGGACTGGACTTAGCCCTCGACGAGTGCTGGAGGAAACATGCAAAGCAAGGTATGTCTCGCAGATTAGCTGGAGGTGAATGACGACTAAGTCATCTGGGCAGGGATACGGGTTGCAAGATCACGTTCAAGGACATGTCTGCTTCGTCGCATTCGAACAGACAGGCACTTGAAGTAAGATGGTCCAAACCTCAGGAGGTTCCCTTCCCCTTCGTCTGGGACACTACCACGCATAACTCGACCGCTTACGCGACATTTGTCTCGATGGACTCGGTAGCAACTCCAACCTCCCAGCAAGCTGAGTCCTTCGTCTCGACTCTTGCGCTCTTCATCCTTTTCTCGCAGAATTCCAAAGAAGGCAAATCATACCTGCGCCTTCCAGCAGTGTGGCGGGAGCTTTGGACGGAGTTTGCGAATGCGAAGAAGTTGCAGGAGGATGAAGCTGACAAGCAGACCGTCAAGGACTTAAAGAAACTCATACAGGATAACCATGGGGCCTTTGAGGATGATGTTGTCTTGTCGCATAATTTCCGGAAACGAAACGGAACTTCTAGCAAGGCGCAATCCCCGGTACGGGGAGCCAGCGTAAAGGACAGCTCTGAGCCCGACGAGGAGCTGACTCGGATCTGGGCAGAGAAGTCGTCTACGGCCTCGTTCCAGTACATGGCTCAGGGCAGGATGAACTTGCCTATCTGGAATTTCCGCGACGAGATTCTCAATACTCTTGATACGCATCGTGCGCTGATAATCTGCAGTGAAACGGGAAGCGGTAAAAGTACACAGATACCTTCATTCATCTTGGAGCATGAAATGCAGCAAGGCCGACCGTGCAAGATCTATGTGACCGAGCCTCGCAGGATCTCCGCTATATCCCTTGCCCGAAGAGTGAGCGAAGAACTAGGCGAGAATAAGAACGACGTGGGAACGGCGCGCTCGCTCATTGGTTTTGCTGTCCGGTTGGAGAGCAAAGTCAGCCAAGCTACGAGGCTTGTGTTTGCGTATGTTCTTGCCCCTGTGAATTTGAGAATGAGCTGACCCTGGCAGGACTACCGGAGTGGTGGTGCGAATGCTCGAGCGCCCTGAAGACTTCCGCGATATCACCCATGTCGTTCTCGATGAGGTCCACGAACGGTCGATTGATAGCGACTTCCTCCTCATTGTCCTTCGGCGGTTGATGCAAAAGAGACCCGACCTGAAGCTAATCCTCATGTCGGCTACCCTTGAGGCCCAGCGCTTCTCCACCTATCTTGGCGGTGTTCCTGTACTGAATATCCCAGGTCGGACTTTTCCTGTGGAAATGAAGTTCCTGGAGGATGCCATTGAAATGACTAACTATCGGCTGCTGGAGAACGAATCCAACACGGTCGAAGAGGAGACGGACGAATTGGCGCTGGAGACGGTGCAGGGTGACACTGCCGGCAGCCTGATGGCTTCGCTTGATGGGTACTCTAAGCAAACGAAGGAGACCGTGGCAAACCTTGATGAATATCGGCTCGACTACCAGCTGATCAAGCGGTTGGTTGTACAGATCGCTTCGTCGCCTGACATGACACACTATAGCAAAGCCATCCTCATCTTCATGCCCGGTATGGCGGAGATTCGTCGGTTGAATGATGAGATTCTGTCGGACCCAACTTTCCAACAGGGATGGATTGTGCATGCACTGCACTCGTCAATCGCCAGCGAAGATCAGGAGAAAGCTTTCGTGGTCCCTCCAGAGGGCATGAGAAAGATTGTGATTGCCACGAACATCGCGGAGACAGGTATCACCATCCCGGATATTACTGCGGTGATTGATGCGGGCAAAGAAAAGAGCATGAGGTTAGTTAGGAGAACGTGATTGACCGATAAAGTAGCTAACCTTGCCTAGGTTCGATGAACGCCGCCAGTTATCTAGGCTCGTCGAGACGTTTATTTCGCGCGCCAACGCGAAGCAACGACGTGGACGAGCCGGACGTGTGCAGAATGGTATCTGCTTCCACCTGTTTACGAAGCATCGCCATGATAAGCTGGTATGTGTAGCGACCATGGCTGCAGCATTCAATACTGACTGTTCGTAGCTCGCAGAACAGCAGACGCCCGAGATGCTTCGGTTATCTCTCCAAGATCTCGTGCTGCGTGTCAAGATCTGCAAGCTGGGTGAAGTGGAGCCGACGCTACTGGAGGCGCTCGATCCGCCGTCGTCCAAGAACATCCGCCGGGCGATCGATTCGCTGAAGGAGGTGAAAGCCTTGACAAACGCGGAGAATCTAACGCCTCTGGGTCTGCAGCTGGCCAAACTGCCGCTGGACGTGTTCCTTGGCAAGTTGATCATCCACGGCGCCTTCTTCCGCTGTTTGGATGCAGCCGTCAGCATCGCCGCTATACTGTCCTCCAAGTCGCCATTTGTGAATACGATGGGCTCTAACACCCAAAAGGACCTTGCTCGACTGTCTTTCCGCAAGGGTAGGTACTTTCCGTCATGGTCCTTTACCTGCCACTGACCATATCTAGGCGATTCGGATCTGCTGACGGTATACAACGCCTACTGCGCGTGGAAGCGTGCCCGCAACACACCAGGCGTGAGCGAATACGCCTTTTGCCGAAAGAACTTCCTCAGCTCGCAAACACTGCTCAATATTGAGGACATCAAAATGCAGCTGATCGTGTCCATCGCCGACACAGGACTCTTAACCCTGGACCCGTCGCAGAAAGCGCTCCTCAACCGGTACACCCTCCTCATTTCCACCATATCTAAACCACTACTAACAAGTATTACAAACATAACAGCTCCCGATCCAACAACCGGCGTAACTTCTTCACCATCCCCGAGGAATACGACTTCAATAGCGCCAACGACACAATCATCAACTCCGTGGTCGCCTGGAGTTTCTACCCGAAACTGCTCACCCGCGAGGGCAAAGGCTGGCGCAACGTCGCCAACAACCAATCCGTCACGCTGCACCCAACCTCCGTGAACAAGCAAGCCGACGCGTCTGCCATAAAATGGCTATCCTATTATCATATCATGCAGGGACGGAACAAGAATTACAATGCGTTTGAAACAACTGCTGTGGATGATTTTGCAATTGCGTTGTTGTGCGGAGAGGCTGAGTTTAAGGTGCCCCCTACTCCAGTCCCCCATTGTACACACATACATTCCCATTTAGGACCAATGCTAATGATATTGAAATACGCATAGATGTACTCCGGAGTGATATCCATCGACTCAAACCGCATCCGCTTCTCCCTGAGAGATTGGAAATCCATGCTCGCGTTGAAGACGCTGAGCGCCAGACTGCGCGAAATCCTGCAGAATACATTCCGTGAACCGCATCGCGTGCCGTCATATAAACAACAGCAGTGGTTGGGTTTGTGGCAGATGATTTTCGCTCAAGTGAGGAAGTAGTAGTAGCAGCAGTAGTAGTCCATCTGCTATTTTGTTATTGGTGTGTATGTATGTATGTATGTATGTGTGTGTATTGGTTTAGCATTCTGGTGGAACTTGCTTGCTTAGTTGGTTTGCTTGCTTGATTGCTTGCTCTGGACTAGACTAGGATTGGGCAATTGGGATTGGGTTTTTGCTTGGATTGGATTGGGTTTGTATGGATGAATGAATGTGTGTATGTATGTATGTACGCGTATAAGGACTGTGACTGACGAAAGAAGGAAAGGCAAAGAAAGGAGAGGGTGACGAAACTGAATGTATATGATATGAACTCTCAATAGATGGATATAACTTATAACTCCAACCTCAAAGCAAACAACAACTAACAGGTCATATCTCATACCCAAAATATCACGAATAAAGGGTTTAACCCCAAACATCCTCCTGCCACTTTTGTCTCTTCTTCAATCCCTTGCACCACTCATTCCACTGCCCATCACCTTCTTGCCACCCCTGAACTCTACACATCTCCCCTCCGACTCTCTTTTCCACCTCTCGGGCCATCCCCGCCCTCCCACAAATATACAGATTCGCCCTCTCCTCCACCAACAACCGGACCACTTCATCTCCACACTCCACAATCTTATCCTGTACATATTGTCTCTTCACGCCCCCGTCCCTCTCATACCTCGAGAACGCCGTCTCAATGCGCAACTTCCCTCCCAGCCCCTCTTGCAACGCCTCCAACTCCTCCTTATAGATATAATCTTCGTCCGGGCGTCGACACCCAAAGAAGAGAATCATCTGGCCCACTTCGCGGCCGATCTGCTGCAGTTGGCGGCGTTCGGAGATGAACGCTCGGAACGGGGCCAGGCCCGTGCCCGCGGCGATCATGATCAGGGGGGTGTTTCCGGTGCGGGGCAGTTTGAATTTACTTTTGCGGAGGTGGGCGAAGACCCTTTCGCTGTTGAGGGCGTTGCTGGGCCCGTTGAGGTGGTAGGTTAGGCCGTGCGGGTGAGGGTTGGATGGGGAAGAGCGGTGCTGGGATAGTGCGAGGAGGTAGTTGGAGGTGATGCCGTGGATGAGTTCCTCCGGGTTCTCAGGGACCGGGGTGGTCGAGACGATGGCGGTGATGGAGGGTTTGCGTGGGGATAGAACGCTGCTGGAGGAGATGGAGTAGTAGCGGGGTTGGATGGGGGCGAGGGTTTCAACGAGGTAGGATAGAGGTAAGGCTGACCAGGCGTGGTCTGGGGCGGCTAGTTGGAGGAGACGACTGAGGGTGACGTGGGTGCGGTTGAGGAAGTTGGCGTAGGCGGTCTTATCCTGGCCGAGTTGGAGGAGGTAGGCCTTTGCTTCGGGGGTGGGTGCGAATTGCGCCAGGCCGAGCACTGTGTCGCGGTTCACGGGGGCACAGATCTCCAGGTAGTAGCGGAAGAGGGCTGCCGCGGTCGTGGGCGTCGGGATGCGCACTTTGGTGGCGGGATCGAGGGATTTGATGGAGACGGGCACCTCCCGGCGTGCACTAAGGCCCAGTACCTGGAGGAGACGCTCGACCTCTACGTCGGGGTTGCTGGGCCAGATGGCGAGGTGATCACCGGTCTTGTAGGTGAACTCGGGCACGCTGGACAGATCCAGCTCCATGTGCAGGCAGTGACGATCCGAGACCTGGAAGAGCTCGCGGGTATTGGAGATAGCCACTGGCCGCACGGGGGAGCATTGCGCAGATGCCCTGCTGGCATCACGGGCATCTGGCTCGCCGTGGTTCAGATCAATCGGCTCCAGGGACTCGTCTTCCTCGACGGCCAGGGTGGGCAGGTACTGCATCTCACCCTCCTCGAAGCCCAGCTGGGATTTGAACATGGCAAAGAGTTCATCCTTCCAGCTAATAAAGTCCTCCTGCGTGGCGCCCTCGGCGTCATTAGCCCTGCCAACAGGCATGAGGGCCTTTGCGCCTCGACCATCCAGCGCCTGAACAACCACATCCACGACACGGTTGTAGAACTTGTAATTGCTGTTTCCTAGGCCAAACGCACAATATCTCACGTTAGATAGCGAGGCATTATTCTCCTCCTTGTGAAGCCAGTCCCAGAGCTCAGCCGTGTTGTCACTGGGATCTCCCTCGCCATAGGTAGACAGGATAAAGATGGCCAGCTTAGATCGAGGAATCTGAGCAATAGACTCCGGATCATAATCCGACAGATCAGCCGTCAGAGTGCCCTGACGGAAGCGGAGGGCGATCTCGCGTGCCAATCGATGGGCAAAGCCCTCGGCTGTACCAGACTGTGACCCCCAGAAGACGACGATATTCTTGTCTGCCTCTTCGAGCTTCTGGGCGATGTTGCGGGTCTCCTGGTGGGCATTGGGGCCGGCGGCCCCGGCCATCTTCAACTGGGGACGCTCATACCAGAGGTAGTTGTAGGGGTCCGGTTGGTCCCATATGATGCCGCGCGACAGGTAGGTCGTACCGATCATGGCGAGGAGAGTCAGAGCGGCATAGTCGGCGAATCCGGTGGGAGTGAGGACTTTGGTCAGCTCTTGCAAAAGAGCTGGCGAGATCTGCCATGCAGGCAGAGAGTTCATGGTGATGATAGTGATGAGAATGAGGTGTGCACTGAGCAGGACCAGTCAGTCAGTCAGTCACAATCGTTTTGGACATCAGTCGAAGGGGAGAAGGGCAGTTGCTGGATCTATAAATCGATCCATGAGAGGCCGTGACACCATTGATTTCCGATGACTGAATTGGCGCCAATGACCGACATAGTGGAGGTAGGGCGGCGCAAGGACACGAGGCACAAGAAAGCAGCAACCTGCACAAGACGCGGACCCAGACATCGACACACAGGAAACAGAAGCAGAAAGTAGAATCACCAGGACAGAACTCGGGAGGATCCCAAAGAAGGAAGACGATGGGAGAACGAAGCGGCAATGTTCCCCGAGGGGAAAATTACCCCATTCGGGGGGGAACAGGCGGCATCTTTTTCCAATTCACCTCCAGCATCTCTGCATGTCTTGGATTCTTTGGTTCTGCACATCTTCCGCCTCATCCATTGTCCAATCCTCCAGCTCCATCTCTGACTATCTCTCCCTCCACTTTTGAAACCCACTTGAACCTCCATCTCTCAATCCCAATATACCCCGATCCAGCTACTTTCCCCCGCGTTCCCTTGTTTTCCACATCCACCGCACAGATCAACGTCATTCAATCTAACCCCGTATCCTTCCCCCGCACTTTGGTCCGCCTCATTCCCCATTCCTTACTCCTTTCGATTGACGATACTTAGAATGAACGGGATAGCATTGGCATGCTGCATAGCTCCCCCACGGGACGGACACATCGGCCTCGCTCCGAGAGTCCCGGACCAGTCTGGCCGGACACGTTGGGGTCCCATGACGATCCTTCGTGAGCCTCTCTCTACGTAGTTAATACTACTAGATATGTGAGATGCTTGGCGAGCTAATTTAGTCTCTATACCACGGAAACCAGGGAGAGCTACAGATTAATTCAACCACCACCAAGAAATTAGTGCAACACAACATCGCTACCATTGGTTTCATCATTCATCACAATAGACAAGGGGAAAAAAGAGATAAAATCTAGCTAGTCTAGAATCAAAAAGAATTGGAAGAAGGGGGGGAAAGAAGTCCTCCCTTAATCGGTGGCCGGCACCTGCCGTCGCCACACCTTCACCGGCATATCCCCAAGGATCAGATTCATCGTCTCCAGTCGCTTCAACTCCCACCCTGGGTGCGGCAGTGCAAACTCATACCGATGCACCAGGGTCGCCAAAATCTTCGCCTGCTCCAAGTACGAGATATTTCGCCCGATACAGGATCGGGCCCCCGCCGAGAACGCCACAAAGTACGGCTGCAGCGCTTTCCCTTCTTCGCCCAACCACCGCTCCGGGATGTACTGGTCCGCCTTGGGGAACGCCCGCTCATCGCGGTGCGCAACATACGCCGACATGCTGACCGTGGTCTTCCCCGGCACCCACTGGCCCAGAATCTCCATCCCCTCTTCCGGCGTCTCGCGCGGGAGCCCGTGCGACGTGGGCGGGAAGATCCGGAGCGATTCGTCCAGGCACGCCCGGAGATACGGCAAATGCTTCACCTTGTCGTAGGGCGCGACGACCTCGTCCGCATCCAGCACGGCGTCGAGCTCTTCCCGGAGCTTGGCCAGGCTCTGCGGATTCCGCAGCAGTTGGTACATCACGTTGGCGATCGCGATCGCCGTCGTCACGCTGCCCGCGTTCATCATGATGTTCACTTCGGACACCACGTCGCCCCATTCCAGGTTGTTGGCCCGGCCGTTCTTATCCTCCATCAGCGCCTGGAAGAAGTCATCGAGCTTCTCCCCCGCCTCGTACCGTCGCAGGCGCTCCATGCTGCGCCGCCACACAATGTTGTCCCAGTCGTCCGAGGACTTTTGCATCCGGCCGAAGAACGGGATCACGTTGACCAGCTTGTTCAGCACCGGATACCATTCGTAGTTCCAGAGGATAAGCGACTGCTTCCGAGCTGTAGGGTACAGTGCCTCGCGGAGATGCACCTTGTACGTCGACCCATCCTTCCGCTCGGCTATGCAGACATCACTGCCCGAGTCCAAGAAGCCCAGCTTCTCCGACAGGCCGATATCTGCAATGGCATCTAGCGTGAAGTAGTTGGTCCAGGCGCGGAAGTCCACGGTCAAGTCCTTGGGGTCCGGCGCAACCTTGCCGGACGCCACATCCGCAGACGGAGCGGCCGTGCACACCTTGTCAAAGTGCGCCACCACCTTCTCGACCTTGTCACTGACCTTGTGCTCCCACGTCTCAAGGTTCTTGAGAGCGTAGGCGGATGACAGAACCTTACGCTTCCGCGCATGGTCCCCCTTATCCACCACATCTGCTAGGTGGTAATGCGTTCCCGCCGTGACCACGTAGGACGGGTCCTTGATGCACTTGGTGTTATGGCCGTAGATGTCCTTGATTGCGCGCACATCGCCATACGAGAGCATGTTGGGTCCGGTACGGATGACCGGTTTCTCCTGGTGCAGCTCCTGCAGTTCTCGCGACCGGAATCCCCGGGCCGCCATGAGCATGAACGGGATGGCCGACATCCCGGAAATTGGTGTCAAATTAGGGTATTTTCGGAGACCTGAGAAACTCGCTAGTCAGCATCTGGATTCTGTGGATGAATAACCTGCCAAGGATACGCGTATGAACATACCTTTAGGATCTCGGATGTACTGCACAAACGGCCATACCAGGAAGTAGGAGATCCCCACGATCCCCATAAAGAACGCGTAAGGGGCGACTGTGAGAAGTGACCACATGGTTGCTCCTTGAGGGCGTCACGATAGAGAGCCGTACAAGAGAAACACAGTAGAGCAAGTAATTGAACGTTCAAGATGAATGAGCTTCAGATATCAAAGGGATCCTGGTCGCTACCACCGGCACTCTGGTCTGGAGAGCAGCTACTTATAACCCCAGATCGAAAGGGAGGAGGAGGGGATGGATGATAGCTGGAACTAACCCATCCTCGTGAACCGCAGAAACCGACTTCCCCAGCATCCCACCATGACCACGACATCATGAGTCCCTGGCTGGTGTAACTGCTGCCGTGTCATTCCAGCATGATGCCGGGCAAAACTGCCATTCAGGGCCATTTAGCCAGGGCGGAGAGAATTTCCCGTTTGTCCTACGCCACCACCGATAGAGCAAAAACCTTCGCGCGCTTGCCGGTTGAATCGCGATGGAAACAATTCGCGATGATCAGCTGGACCCACCAGAGTCTGACAGGAGCCAAGCCCCAATGCCCCGGCTATTGCGCATTGTTGGTTCCCCGGTACTTATCGTCAGAACAGTCGGGATTGACGGTGTTTGAGGACATCCCCCGAGATGTGCCAGATCAGCCAATGGAAACACGCAGATATCCGGGCCCAGGCGAGTCCGGGGTAACCTGGGGATATGGCTGTCATCATGAATAGGCCCATGGAACCGTGCCGAACCTTGAAGCAATACCCGGACATTCCATGTACCCCCCTCTTCAAGTCTCTAGTTGGCCATGAGAATGAGGAGGGGGGCAGGCATCTAACCCCCTCCTCGAGTGTGGATAATGACCATGGGGGGGTCGTTTCTCGGCAGTAGTCTTTCCCTTTGCATATATGCCCGCTGTCATCGTAGAAAATCCTCTCACTCAGTCTTTAGCCACGTCGGCCGGGCTTCTGTGGTCATTGCGCGGGTGTATAATCTAATTAAACACTTCATCCCATAACCTGTATCTCCTTAGCATACTATTTCATTGTTTAGACTTTGGTTCCTTCCCATAGCCCTAATCCAGACCAGCATGGATCCTGCAGACGACTATTTGTCGACCATCGACGATCTGAAACCAGAGACTTTCCACTATGACAACCCTGGTACCGCGCAGGGCTTGGACGATTCGATCGAGACGACGAATCCAGGCAAGGCAGTATGGTTGATTGCGTGCACGGTGTCCATGGGCGGGTTTCTCTTCGGTAGGCGTGATCCAAGATCCTTAGTGTTTCATGGTTCATCAAGCCACTTCTCCCACAGAACAATACCAGCTGACCTGCTTTTTTCTCCCCACTCGTCCAGGGTACGACACGGGCGTAATATCCGCCGTCCTCGTTAGCATTGGGACCGACCTCGGCCAGGCTCTGTCCTCTAATGACCAGGAACTCATCACTTCCATTACTTCGGGGGGTGCCTTGATCGGCGCCCTCCTGGCGGGGATGACTTCAGATAAGTATGGACGGAAACTGGCTATCTATGTTGGCTGTGCGGTCTTCTTCGTGGGAACCGCCTTGCAAGCCACAGCGTTCTCGCTGGCCCAGATGGTGGTTGGTCGCATGGTGGTTGGTTTCGGTGTAGGTGAAGCGGCAATGATCGTTCCCCTGTATATCGGAGAGATGGCGCCTGCTAGATTCCGTGGTCGACTGATCGTGTTCGATAACATTTGTGTGACCTTTGGCCAGCTCATTGCCTATGCCCTCGGGGCCGCCTTCACTAACGTACACCAAGGCTGGCGGTACACAATTGCCATTGGTGCGGTTCCTGCTATTACGCTGGCGGCTACCATGCCCTTGTGTCCGGAAACGCCTCGTCAGCTGATTTCGCATGGCCACGACGATGAAGCCAAGAGAGTAATCCGGAAGATCTTTCCTCAGGCCACGGAAGAGCAAGTGGTTGCCAAGATCCAGGTGATTCGGCATTCTATTGAAGAGATTGCTGCCTCCGTATCAGACAAGAGCCTATGGTGGCAAATGAAACAGCTATTCACTGTAGGCGCCAACCTGCGAGCTCTAGCCACGGCCTGCTCTATCATGGCTGGTAGGATCCTCTTCCCTCCTCATGTTTTTGATCATGGATACTGACATTATCCAGTATCCCAACTAGGAGGCTTCAACACGCTGATGTACTACTCCGCCACACTGTTCTCCCTCGTCGGCTTCAATCAGGCCACGGCCGTGTCCATCGTCGTTGGAGCGACAAATTTTGTATTTGGGTTTCCCAACTTCGCCTTCATTGACCGCTTTGGAAGACGATCAATGCTTCTGGTCACCGTGTTGGGCATGGTAAGTGTCGCATTTTCTGGGGGCACGCTTGGATCATAGCTTGCACTAACATTGGTGCAGTCCCTCTCCCTGGTGGTCGTTGCCATCGCATTTCATTGGATTCCGGTCAACTCGGATCTGAGCGTTAGCGGGCCGCGCGAAATGACCTGGGCGAGTATCCTTCTCCTTGTTGCACTGATCGTCTACATTGCCTTCTATTCGGCTGGCGTTGCGCCCATTTCCTGGGTGGGCACTGAATTTCTTCCTCTAGAAGTACGTGCACTCGGCACAATGCTGAATACCGTGACCTGCTGGGGTTGTAATATCATCATCTCTTCGACATTTCTGTCTATGATGAAGACTATGACCCCCAGCGGAGCGTTTGCGTTCTATGCGGGTATCTGCTTTCTGGGATGGATATTCGTCATCTTCTGCTATGCGGAGGTGCACAATATGCCACTGGAGTCGGTGCGGGAGATTTACACGCACGGCTTCGGGGTTAAACACGCCAAGCGATTGCAGAGGGAGCTCCGAGAGGCGAGGGCGAACGAGCAAAATGCCCCATAGATAGACTCCCGAAGGCTCCCGCAGTTGGTCTGTGTATCGTTTGATCTGTGCGCAAGACAGCCATCCTGACGCAGACTTTGGGTCCACCCCGGCTTCAAACTTCGGTTGTAAGAAGTAGATTCTGACGGCTCAGCGCTTGTATGTATGACGCATGTTCCTTTACCCACTTGTTATAGAGAGAATAAAGTGCGTTCGGACATCTCCTTTCTCACACACACACACACACACACACACACACACACACACACACACGGAGACCGGTGAATGAATAGTCCGTAGTGAATCGAAGCAGCTTTATGAACGCTTTTCCTCATTGGGAGGTTTCCTGCCCCAGTGAATGGCTCGGAACTACTATCAACACCCATCAATACCCACCATTGCATTGTTTTGCCTTCGCTTGTCTTCCTCTCTCCGGTCTCTTCACTCCTAGACCCCCAGATCTTATCAGTCATCCTCTAAGAGACACAATAGGACGTGCGACAAGGCAGTGGTCCTAGCGCTGTAGCCACCGAAGTTTGGACAGGTACGTACGGCAAACTTGCGCATTCACGCGCGGCGCTAGCCATTATCTGACCAGCAAATTAGTGCATGCCAGTCCGAGTCAACATACACCAACAACCATGACCCAATCACCGTTCACTCGAGAGCTTCAAGTGGCCTGTCTCGCCGTCCAGCGCGCCAGTATCGTCACCAAAGCCATGCTGGCCGAGACTGACAAGGGATCTACCGACAAGGCAGACGCGTCTCCAGTGACCATAGCGGATTTTGCGTCACAGGCCATTCTAATCAGTGCGCTCCGCCACAACTTCCCCAGCGACAGATTTGTCGGGGAGGAATCAGCATCAGCTCTGCGGAATGATCCCGCACTAGCCGACCGAGTGTGGCAGCTTGTTTCCACAACCCAGTCGCATGACACCGAGAGTGAAGAGATCGTCGCCGCCCCCTCGTCGCTAGAAGAGATGCTGAGCATCATCGACTTGGGCGGTAATGGGGAGGGAGCTGGTCATACGCGCACTTGGATGCTGGATCCTATTGACGGGACAGCGTCGTTTATTCGGGGCCGTCAGTATGCTGTTTCCGTGGCGCTTATCGAGAATGACGAGCAGAAGGTCGGTGTAGTCGGATATCCCAATCTGCACTTCCACAGCACCGTGGTCCACGAAGATGCGGTCGATCGGGATGGGTACGGGACCATGCTGTCGGCAATCCGGGGTCAGGGTGCGCACAAGCGTCCGATGAGCAAGGAGCGCCTGCAGCCCGCCGTGAAGGTGTACAACGTCCTGGCACGGACCGATACCGGCCAGCCCGATCTGGTCTTTGCAGAGAGCATGGAGAGCCCCTACATCGATCAGCGGCTACACCAGGTTGTTCGCGAGAGACTGGGTGCCACCAAGCCAATTACTGACCTCTGGTCTATGCAAGCCAAGTACGCGGCCCTCGTGGTGGGCGGGTGCAACGTAATGGTCCGTATCCCCCGAAGCCCCGAGTATCGTGCCTATGCGTGGGACCACGCCGGCGGCATGCTGGTGTATGAGGAATCGGGAGGCATGATCACCGATCTGGACGGTCAGCCCTTCAACTATGGGCGAGGCCGGACGCTGGCAGATAACTTGGGTCTGGTTGCCACATTCCCAGAGATTCACCCGCGGGTACTGCAACTTGCGCGGGAGATCGGAGGGGGAAAAGAAGAGGACGAAATTAAAGACAAGATGCAATAACGAGGGACAAGATCCGAAATGAAAGGAAGAAAGAGTATTATGGAGAAAGAGAGGAGAGCGGGGAGAAAAGAAGAGAAGAGGAGAAGAGATGAGGCGTGGCTTTGAGCCGCCGGCGTGAGCCTGATCATGCCATTCATTGTTTGCGCTCCTTCTCTTTTTACCCACTCATCTTTCGCAAATAGTATATGCCCCGAACCGGATTTAACATCAAAATCGACTACGCGATTGTAAATGTAAATAGAAGCTCTTACAAACATACTGTCTTCAATCGTTCTTGAATAGCCCATGGAATTTTTAAATGCCCATACAGTCAGAACAGAAACACAATAACCTAGGACCAACGGTCCCAAGATGCAGGAATGGAGAAAAACCACAACAATATAAAAGGAAAAATGTTGTCATCAAGGAAATTCGTGACTTCATGGTCGTTAAATATAACCGGTCGGAAACAATCGCACACGCGCACACACACACACACATACCACAAGATGACCAAAAAGCACCGTAACGCTGACCATCCCTCGCTTGATCCGTAGAGAAAGTGAGAAAAGCGAAGCGCGCAAGTCCCAACGCTGCTCCATGAACCGCCCAGATAACACAACCCTCACGGGTAGATCTCCCATTAGCAGGGAAACCCTTCCAAGGGGAAGCAACAGAAAGACATAAAAACGATCAAAACCCTGGTCTGTGGAGGACCAAGCAATGCACCCATCCCTACCAGTGCCGGTGTCCAGGCACTGTTCAACCAGTCCATCGAGAAACCATGCAACCAACGCAGAAGGCAAAGACACAATAGGGCGCTGTTTGTCAAATGCAATTGCTGAAACACTCGAGTGGTGACAAAATGGCCTTCCACCCGATCACTTCATATCCCATACCCTGCCGTGCTGAATGTGTAGTCTATTATAAGAGTTAAAAACAACAACCAGGAACGTGAAATTCCCCACAATTCACTCCAAGAAAGGGGAAATAATAACCCATAACAGAACTAGAATTTTGTCTTTCCTTGGGAATTTCTTTTTTTTTCCTTCTTTTTTTCGTTTTGCTGCTCCAGATCTTCACCTGGTCAAGGAAGACAACTCCGGTAATACTCGGTTACCGACGACGAGACATTACACCGCCAGCCTTCATGGGCTGGAGCCCAAGGGGCACACCTCCAACGGGACCGCCGACTTCGCTGAGCGTCTTACGGCGCTTGCTATCATATTCCGTTCCTCGGCTGTCAGGTCGAGGAATGCGATCCACGTCGTCATCTTCCCGCATCCGCTTCGTGGACCCTAGGGATCCATTCATGCCTGTTGAGTAACCAGGAGCAGAGTTTGAAGCAACGGAGTAATTGTCAGAGGTCGCGCCATTGCCCGATGTCCCTCTGGTATCGCTCACGATGTTGTATAGACTGCTCGCAGCAGCGGGACGCGGAGGGGTGTTGTATCCGGAGCCCCAAGGGGGCGGCGGCCCACCACTCGTACGGGGTGTCATACGTTCAGACCCGTTCTGTTGCGTGGGAGAGCCCGTAATTTCCGGCGTAAGTTGGGAGTGGTCGCCTGCCAGGCTGCCTACCGAAGTGTTGGTGGTGTATGTGTAGGAGCCTCGATTGGTGTTGTATCCGGAATTGTCATGCTGCACATACTCTGACTCATGCTCTGGAACCTGCTCAGCTCCATTGCTTCCAACATGTCCATTACTGTGGGCATAGCGTTCCTGCTTCACCTCGGGTGCATCCGTCTCCGGCTGGCCGCCAGGCGTTCGGCTTGACGGGGGTCCCATTTCACTCTTGATGTAAGGATGAGACGGGATTGTTTGTCCGTAGGAAGCCATGCCAGTCTGGGTCAAAGGTTGCTGGGAAGCATAATGGGGATGAGAAGGCGGGGCAGCAGAGTAATATGGCTTCGACTCATACCCAGGTTGTCCTTGGAATGACTGCATTCCCTGCATGTTGCTGCCTGGGGGTGTGGTGGCAGGCGTCGTCGGCATTGACCGGGCATTGCTCAGAGCGGTATCAATGGAGAGCGGCTGGGAATTTGGTACTCCCGAGCTCATCCCTTGGTTGTTCCAGTCATAGGAGTTGCTGGGGTTGGTAATGGGCATCAGGCTCGAGGCACTAGCAGGGGGCGTAGGAAATGTGTGTGCTCGATCAAGCGCCGGCCGAGCACCGGCCTGAGAAGCCATGGTGTGGGGTTGCGGCATGTGCGAAGGGACTGTACCCTGCAGAGAGTGATGATGGTGCAAAGCTGGCGGCTGAGGCCCCTGGGATGCTCGCGCAGCTTGAGGACCTTCCAATCGCCGCTGTTGCGATTCCTGCACCACCATGTTCGTCCGACTCTGGTTCGTTGGGTGGTACAAAAGACCACCAATGTTGTGAACGAATAGGGGATACAGGAGATCTGTGATCTTTTCCTTGTTGGCGAATTCGAGGGCACGCTCGAAGGGGATCCTAGAGGAAGATTAAGTCAGTTCTGATGAGTGAAAATTGTGCTTTCCAGGAACCGTACCAGACACCCTTCAGATGCATTGGTCCAATCTTTACAACGTGTCGGACCTTCTCGCTCTTCAGAATACCATCGCGGCGACCTCTGGTCATTCCTGCGACGTTCAGGAGCTTCGTGCCATTGATCATATGATTGTCTGGAATTGCTCGTCAGCACAAATCAGAAAGAAACAGCTGGGGTCATGCTTACCTTCTCTCCTTGCTACGCAAACACCCTTGGCTTCCACCTGGTAGCAAAGGCTGCCTTCATCTTCCCACAAGGTGGCAGTAACCCGCGGTTTCGCGCCGGGCGGGGCTACTTGGCCAGTGGGATCATACACGTACCCTTGCAAGGGGGTTCCGGTGGTGTTTCCATAACCCGCCGTGGGGACAGCACCGTGCGTTGCCACAGCTATATCAATGTTATTAGAATCGCAGCTTCACCTGATAATGGTAATCAAAGTAGGACATACCTGGCAAAGGCAACAACTGGGTGGGGACACCACTGCTCATGGAGGTAGTCGGAGGTTGGGGGCCTCCCTGAGAGGAGGTCACTCCACCAGGGTAAGCATACTGGGAGTACGAGCTTGCCGGGCCATAGGTAGTTGATGCTGGCTGCAGAACGGGTGGCTGCTGGTACTGGTAATGAGTCAACCCTCCCGCAGTGGCGGCATGAGGCGCATACGGCTGGGCGGAGGACAGGTGCGATGAGTGGACATCGATGTAGGATTGTGTTTGGTTCATGCTGCCGAGTGAAGTCTGGTTTTGGTAGAATCCGTCACTAACGGGGTTTTGTTGAAGCGAGTACTCTTGGGTGGAGGAATCCAATGAAAGCCGGCCCTGACCACCTGCCGCGAGGTCTGCCGATGTAGGCGGAGGGCTTCTGGCTTCACTAACTACAGGCGCAGCTCCCGATAAACTTGTTCGAGTGCTCGTGTTGTTGGAACCAAGGGCCGACGCGTCTTCGTAGCTAGCCCGGTAGGACTGGCCCGAGATGGCCTGCGTGGCCGTTGGTAGACTGAGAGCAGGGAGTTTGTCGCCAGACAAGATGGGTCGCTCTGCGGCGTGGTGGTTATACCAAGGAATATCAACAGGACCTCTGGTATGGACCTGCGAAATCGACGGTAGCTCCAGCTTTTCGGTTGGCGGGGGTAACGGTCTTGAAAAGTGAGGCGAACGGGAGCGGTCGGACGTCGGACTCAACGATGTGTCCGGCGTGCCGTGAGCAGGAGAAAGATGTCGATTCTTTTTCTTTTTTTTCTTTTGGAGTCTTTTGGGGTCTTTTGGGGTCTTTTGGGGTCTTTTGTCAACAGTAAATTGTCAGTTCGCGGAGGCACGATCTGACTATAGAATGCAAATAACAAAGCGAACCTCTTTTGTTTGGTGGGTGGTCTTGTTCTTCTGTGAAGGGAATTTGACTTGTCGTAAATGTATCGCGACCAATAGATGGGTCAGACACAAGAAAACAAGTAGGCAGGCGAGCCGAACAAAGGAGAAGCTTCTAACAGGCAATGCAGAACATGCAAAGATGTGCAATCGTGGCAAGCTCGTGGGAAGTCGTAACCGTAACACGCTTGAAGATGGCCGGCGCAACTGGACGATAAAATCGCTATGCAGTGCGGACTGACAGAAATCTAAATCCAGATGCTTTCAAGAATCTTGGGTCGTCACAGGCGAAACCATGAAAGCAGGACAACAAGCGCTTGCGGATGGTTAACAGAAATCGCTCGGCCAAATTAGAAGCACAGAATCATGGGTCTCGTTTCAAGTCGTAATAACAGAGCGGAAGAAGGCGACGTGACAGTCCAGCATCAAACGTCAAAGGCCTTGGGTGACTTGCAATCAAAAGCGGTAGCACAGATGAGACGCGTCAAGCGGGCGAATAGCGGTGGTTCTGCGACGAGTTCAGAGAACAGGCTCGTTAAGGCGTCGTAACAGGTCGTAGCAGGTCGTCGAGGAGCGGGAGGCGATACAGGCACTGACAGTTCTACGAACGGGTCAATAACCTCATGCGAGCAAACTGACAGAGACAGAGAGAAAGTAACGGGCAAAGCAATGAGTCATGAAAAAGAAGAAAAGAGTAATGGAAAGGCAGCAAGCGTGAGAAAGTCGTTCAGTTCGTCCACATAGCCACGTAGATGGGGGGGAACAAGGAAAAAGCAAGACAAGAGACGAAGTCGTGATTGATGGAGGGGGAATGATGAGGGAAGCAGAGGCGGAGGTGTATGTATAAGAAGGCGTCAAACGGAAGGGATGGTACAGCAACGGAGGAGGCCAAGGGAGACCGGTGGGGACCAGGAAAAAATAGTAATCCGGACCAAGGAAGTCGGTCGATGGAAATTACTGGGGTTAGGGTGGAAATTGGGAAGAGGGAAATCCAAAAGGGCAGTTAATTTTGGGAAAGAAAAGAGGTGAGCGAAAAGGTTAAAAAAAAGGAAAAAAGGCAAAAAATGGATAAGAGAAATAAAATGGAAAAGAAATTAGGGAAGGAAAAGAAAAAAAAGAAAAAAGAAGAAAAGAAAAAGAAAAAGGAAATAAAATAAAATAAAATCGAAAGAGGAAAGAAAAGAAAAGAGGGCAACAGATGGGATGGGCAAATGTCAGACACTCTCGACGTGGGCGATCATGACCGAGCAGAAGGTCCAAGGCGGTGGAGGGCAGACGGGAATGATTGCAGCGCCGCCGGCGCAGCAGCAGATCATGGACGAAAGGTGGAGGCTGGGGCAGAAACAGCAAACGCAGGCGCCCCCGGGCTAAGCCTGAGGTTCTCTGCAGCCGCCGGGGTTTCTGGACCGCGACCGATCCGCCTTGAGAACCCGTTGAACTCGGTGGGCGGGGAGAGGGGGGAAGGTAACAGAGAAAAAGGCAAAACAACCGAAAAAGGAAAAGGAAAAGAAAGGAAAAGAAAAAAGAATAAAAATCTGGGTGACGAAATCCAAAAAAGGGAGAATGTACCAACTCAAAAGATCCAACGTGGTGTGTGTGGTGAGGTTCTGTTGTTCTAACTGCTGTCCCCCCTAGGAGGATTGATAGGTGTGGTCGGAGCTGAAGGGGCGGGGAGGGGAAGCAATTAGAGACAGCTTTCACTCATGGATGGCCAACGAGTGGATGAGGGAAATGGGGGGAGAAAGAGAGAGGGGAGGGGGAAGAGGAACAGGTTGGGTTCGGGAGGGGAAAGTATGGTCAGACCGTGCTTGAGAACTCGGTACGGTAGACCCAGTGAGAGTGGGATAGTGGTAGACAGACCAGTAGATAGTAGTACTATGGAAGTAACTACTAGTAGTCGTAGTGTAGTAGTAGTAGTAAGGAAAAGGAAGGGAGGGGAGGGGGCCAGCCGCTCAGCTTCCGCGTTTTAGTGGGAGGCTGGTGGGTTTCGGTTGGGTTTGGGTTGGCGCTGGGCCGGCCAGCAGACAGAGTCAAGGCCAGCCTGAGGATCTCCGGCTGACGGGTGCAACCGAAGCCCGCGAAAGACGGCCGAAACACCCAGCCAAAACGATGGAATCGGGTGTCAAAGTGGAAAACAACGAAGGAAGGGAGAGGGGCGGTGGGTGTGCTGGGCAAAGAAGGAAGTTCTAGAAAGGGAGGAAGGTATGCTTTGTTCTCAGACTTCGAACCACAACACGTCTAAATCTGCTCTGTCGCAGGTGGAGCATAGACAATCCAGCGTATCTGCAGTAGTTCGGTGTCCTCATCGATCCAAGGGAGCGGCAACGGCCATTGGGGGTTGGTCCTCGGGCGGCTGGGCGCGTACCGCAGCAAGGACAGCAGCAGCAGCAGCAGCAGAAGCAACAGAACTTTCACAACAGGAAGTGGACGAGACCAAGGCAAGACAAGACACGACACGACAAGATAAGACAAGAAACAAATTCACCCAGTAGCTCTCGCCTCACGGGGAGAGAGCGCGTGCGCGCGTATCAGGATGAAAGGAGAGAAACAACCCCAACGAGAAAGAATAGGAAAATACACTCACATACCAGCACGTGTGTTTGGATCTTTTCTCGATCACCAGTTTCTTTTGAGACCTGCGGCGCGGGAATGTAAGAGAAGCTGCAAGGCAATTGTCTGCCGTAGAATGTCTCTGGTGCTTATAGCTTGTTCGCGCTTGTAAGGTTGGCTGTTCTTTCTGCGTTTGGCCCTTTTTGCTCTATTATATGTATTATCTAGGCGTCAGCCCGGCCGGGTCCGTTTGGTCGCGGGTCCCGTTTGGAGTCGGTTCTGAAGAACGAGGCAAAAGGGAACTTGGAGAGGGACCGAGCAGTGGATCACTGGGACCGTCTGTCACTATAACTATGTACTAAGTAGTCGTCCTGGGTCCGTCTCTTTTCTCTTTAATAAAACGGGGAAAGGGAAAAAATTTGAAAAAGGAAAAATAGAAATCAAAAAATTCAAAAATGAAAATGAAAATAGAAGGAGGTGTCAGCAAAATCCCCTAACAGCTAAGAAGGGGAGGGATTAACGAAGAAATTAAAAAGAGATGAATAAATAAAAAGAAAAAGGAAAAAGGAAAAAGAAAATCATCAGAGTAGAAGGGGGAAAAAAGAAATGTAGTAATAAAGTGTTGAAATAGGAAAGGAAAATTAAATAAGAAAAAAAGAATAAATGAAAATAGGCACGATGAAAGTAGAATAAGAAAAGGGAATAATAAGCAGAAAAGGAAATAGCCAGGTGTGGATCCCGCAACTAAAAAAGAGCAACAGAAGAAGAAGGGGAGTGGGATTTTCTGGGAGACAACGACCGTGCGTCTTGCGGAAGAGCGGAGAGACTACACCGTGGGATCTTGGTGCTGCTGCTGCTGCTGCTTCCTGCTAGGCTGCTGCCGGTGCTGGTGCTGGTGCTCCCACTCTCTGGCTCTTCCTTCTGGCAGGGTCCAGTCCACAAGTGCTGTGTCAAGCTCAGACAATGAGGATTCCGTGAATCCGCCACGAAGCAAGGACCATCAGCCGGATAAGCTAAACAAGACGCCGGACAGGAACCACCGTTTGGGCTAGGACGGCGATGATCCAACCGACGCGGTGTCTGCACGCTGGCCTCAGATTGGCTCCAGGGGAACACGATGGTGGGAATGACGGAGAGAGGAGGGGGGAACAGAGTAGCGGCAAAATTGATAGGTGAGGTGGTATTGACAACAGGACAGAAACGATACGTAGGAAAAATAACCAGACGTGCGCAAGAGATGTCAGAGTTGGGGGAGAATTAAAAAAAAAAATCAATGATCACGTACCCGTGGGAATAACAATAACTAACGACTATGGCGATGATGTGAACAATGAGATCGATGGCTTAAGTGGAAGAAACAAAGAGACACCCGAGTTCTGGATGGACAGAAGAGTGATGGTACAGAAGAAGCAGAAGATGTCCTTTTCTGCAGGGTCGAGCAACCATTAAGAAACAATTGAACGCGGGCAAAGCCAGAGCAGATCAAAACAGAGACGCCTACTGACCAATTTGGGAGACCGATCTGACTAGGGAAACCCCATCTGAAATAAGACGGGCTCATCTAATGTCTACTCATTATTTCGCTCCTGGTTGCTACTACAGAAAATGATTAACTTTTAAATCAAATAGAATATTGATCATGGTAAACCAATTCTCACAAGGGTAGAGGACCGAAGAGACTCGAAGAAGCGGGTCATTACACCTGTACGCAGTAGGGAAGAAGGTATAGAAAAGGGCAAAATGGAAAAGAATGAAAAAGGGAATTTTGGGAGGAAAATAATAAAAGAATAGAAAAGAGAAGAGAAGGAAAAGTAAAAGAAAAAAAAAATTGTCGTTAAATAAATGAGATGATAAAAAGGGAAAAATTGGTGAGTCCTTCACTTCCAATTGACTGCGATAGTCGGGAGCCACTGTGAACTGTTGGGACCGATCGCGTTGCTGTAAGTCATTCGATCGTCCTGCGCTGCCGGGATGATGCTGGATCGATTGGAAGTCGATCGAAAGCAACACAAACTGAGGAAGAGGGGAAAGAAGGGAAATTAGAAATAGGGTAGTAAAATAAAAGAGCATAATAAGAATTAAAATCGAAACAGTAAAAAAAATGGATGGAATTATTCTTCCATCAATACCTAGGCTCCGTTCCTCGGAGCTGATTTGGTCGGTCTGAAATTTAGTCAATTAACCCAGCTTCGGTGCAGACTGGCTTAGCTTTCCTTTTTCTAATATTTCTTTTTCTTTCATGTATTCTGCTCGAAGTCTATCGTCAGTTCGAAACGTGATCGGAGGATCAACCATCCTACGACCTGTGAGAATGATGTCTCAAAAGGTGCCAGCAGCCTAGGCAGCCAAAGCAGCAGCGCTGCAGTAGTGCTGAGATCGGGCTGTGAAGAACCACGGAAGCAAAGCAACGACCAGATGACGGAATGACAGGCGTGTTCCAGTTCAGTTCCAGGTTCGAACAGCTGTCTCCACGATTGAGCCCGGGTCCCACACCGCTGTCGGTCCCATGGAATGGCTCAAGCCGTATCTCTGTCACGGGGCGGCGAACCAATGGCCAGCATCCATGGATCCAGAAATTGCCTATTATGGACGTACCGTGGGTAGGACTGCTCACTGAAGTAGATACCAGTGCGACTATTATTTAAATGGATAGCAGCGGACAGGCGTTCCTGTACTATTATCTAAAGTAGGTATGTGTGTGTGTGTGTGTGTGTGTGCAAGTACTAGATACGTAGTATGTAGTCCGATAGTGCGGGTTGAACGATAACCATGCTTGCCGACCGGCCAGCCTACATGCTGTAAGGTATTCTTATTTCTGGTGTTTAATCCTTAATCCGCACGAGTCAGTCTGGCGCTGCCTTAAGTAGAGTGCTGACGGCAAGTCAATCAGTGACGAGCTCAATGCATGAAAGGTACCTGCTCCGTAGATAGTCCATACGCAAATGTGGATTCTGATCCGCCACCAGTAAGTAGCAGGGCGCCAGAATGACCCAGAGCGACCAGGGAACGAATCAAAAGAAGGATAACTGGCTAGTACGTAGGGGCCAGAAGCCTGAAATGTTGACCTTGGGACCACAGAGATGCACATACAGTAGTCATACTTAGGGGGCCTAGGCAGGTCATACAAAGCCCGCCATCGCAGCAACAATAGAGCTGATGCAAGATGTGAACGGTGCGGATCATAGGTGAAGCAAGTATGTATAGCAGCGGGAACGTTCAACACAGACCAACGAACTATCTGAAAGCGAAAACCTTGGGATCCAACAACTATCAACTATCACAATCGGTCCTTCCAGCCCCGAAACGAGAGAACCGCCGAAAAAGGGCCCGCCTTCAGAATGGCGGTGACATGGCAAGGAGGGGGATCCAAAGAGGATGAGAGAGAGAAAGAGAGATGGAGAACGAGAGAGAGAGAGAGAGAGAGAGAGCGCGCGCGATCGAGCAAGCGTCGGAAGTGAGGGAAATGTGTGAGTGGTTGAGGAGGTGCACACCAAGGGATCATCTTTACAAGGGATGGATGCAATATTACCCAAACCCGAACAATTCCTCTTGAGAGAGGAAGGAACAAAAATACTACTAATATCTCGATGTGGTTAATCTCCCACTCTATCTGCTTTTCCGCACACTTGTCACCCTTCATTTCTCATTAGTTTTATTTTAATTTAGTTTGGTCTGTCTTTTTTTATTATTCCGAAGAATGCCGTAAGAGTATTACCTAACCTAGTCGACACCGTCGCAATGGAATAATATTGAGATTTTCGGTCGCGATCCACTGAACTAGCCATTCTCCTCATCGCTGTCAAGTCTGGACGAGCCCGTCAATACGAGATCTTTGCTAGGGGCAGACTAGCAGACGCCAGCCAGGAATAGCCTCGCGGCCAAGTGGAGCCTCCCCTCGGGGGGGTGAGGGCTCTATTGGCCCGGGGGCTTGGCCTTTGGGGCTGGTGGTGTGTGCGATAAATAATTTAAGGCTTTCGGGACGATCTGGAGGGCGTTAGGGTGCGGGCCCCGCCCAGCGTCACCACCCTTCGTTTCTGACTAAAGTGGTTCAAGTTTACGTTACTGGGGACAAGGACTGACAAGTCACCACCATCAGATGAGTCTGGTATGACTGGTCATAGCCGAAGATAAGTAGGGACAGCTGGTAGGAAGTAATCTGGCCGGGGTTTGCTGGGCTTGCTGGGTTATTCGTGTGAGGCGGCGATAGAAGAGAGAAGGGGGAAGGCGACTATTCATTCATTCATTCAATTGTCAAGGGATCAGGAATTCACTAAGTAAATCGAACCGAAAGTAAATAGAGGGGAAGAGGTCCCCCCAATATTACTAAGGGACTACTAGTACTTCTCGTACAAATCCATCCAAAACATAACCCCATAAACCTGGCATAATTTCACACTTCTGCCCGTCAAGCCCAAGCCCAGAAGTTAATCGCGACAAAATGCCTCCAAACGGGTAAAGGTCATGCAAGCAAGCGCAGCCCACTTCTTGGTTGCACAGAGCAGCAGCAGCAGAAGAAGAAGCGACCAGGATGAGGCAGAAGGACAGGGATTCCTGCAGATGGCCGTTCAAACCACTGGCTGAGAGACAACCACGCAGGCAGGGTGGCGTGCGAGCACCCAGTCGATCAAGTCTGCTCGTCTTCACTCACATTCACACACACACACACACACACACACACAGACATACAGACAGACAGACACCCACTCACACACATACATCCACACCCCCGTCGGTCATCGTCTTTTCAGTCATTAGAGAAGCTCCAGAGAAACGACAGACATCCTAGTTTTTTGACTAACTAGCTTCGGTCTAAAATTCTGTCAGTTGTCTTCAGATTCCCGACCGGTTACGTCCAGAATACTCTAATCCCGGTCTTGCCTACCTGCTTGCATACAGACGGACAGCTCTTCCAGTAGGTACAGACGGACCTACATGGATACCTGTTACGGAGCAGCCCGCAGCTCCATCGCCAGATCATGCGCTTTTACTGTTTTCGGTTGAGTCTGGCCGCTTCATTCAGTTGTACCTGCCCTACTGTAGGACCTTGAAAGGACTCGTACTTACTTACAGTAAGTAGGTAAGTATTGCCAGTCTATCACCAATGAATCTAACTCACTCCTCTCCCCTCCCCTTCTTCCCCCAACCATTTAATAAAGGGGGAGAGCAAGGAAGATTTAGCAACAAGTAAGAAAAAAAAAAAGAAGAAGAAGAAGAAGAAGAAGAATAAGAAGAATAAGAAAAAGAAAAAAGAAATAAAAGAGAAACCAGCATCTTTTCTCTTCTGCCGCTCTTCTAGGAGTAGTCCGGTCGGAATGGAAATCCAAACCTCCCTTTCTTCTTGCTTTTTGCCTCTTGTTCTCAATCAATAGCAGGTGGCGGAAAGGCTTTCGTCTCACCCGATGAGGCGGCTCGTTGGATACATCAGACCAGCAGAGTCGGTCAAGCGCCCAACCCCGGGTAATCGACCACGACCCTGGCCAGTCTTGCCCCGACCTCATTCCTCCTAAACTACTAGTAATTCTCCGCTGAGGATGAATGGGTGTTCCCCGCCGATGCATGGGACTGGGGTTGTCATTGGTGGAATGCTGGCGTTTCACGAGCCAGCTTAGCCTGGGCTACGACTAGTTAGTAGTAGTAGTCGTGCTTGCTGCCAGGTATTGGGCTCGTCGTCAATGTGAGGGATCTGGAGTTAATTTCCAGATTCGTCCGGGTCTAATCTACTCATTGGAACCTAATCAAGCTACGTCAAGGTAGTCCGGAGAAGGAAGGGCCCATGATATCTATCTGGCGACAGTCCATCCACCATCTTTCTTTCTCCAGCAGATAGATGGAGAAGAGTAGGTGAGTACTCCGTATGTCTGTAAGTGTCTATCTATCCATCTATCAATCTATCTGTCTCAGATCGGCAAAACCTTCGTCTCGAGGGGAGGTTGGTACAGAGCTTCTATGGGGTCACGATGGAGTATCCTGATCCATCATCACCCAAAGAAGTGGACTCTTCCCGCACGATGATTATGGGTACCCTGATGTACATCATCTATCTAGCTCCAAGAATGGAGCCGGTGAGGCATTGACCAAGTTCCCTGTCCTGTCTTTCCAACATTAGTTACGATAAATTTTGTTTCCGGATTATCGCTCGACTCTCGCGGTTGAATGACTGACCCCTGGTCGTTTCAAGCTGGGATTGCGAACAATTCGGTCTAATTGGACTCACGGTCATGAAGCGCACAGGATCTTTTTTTTTTCTTTCTTTTTGGGCGCAAGGGCATGAACTCAAGCACCAGAAAGGACAGCCTCCAGGCCTCACCGCTGGTTCATCGTTTCTTTTCCGGCGAGCAGAGGGAGCAAGAGGGAGGGGGAAGGGCGACTGTCATTTGACTGACAAGCCCTATCATTCCAGCTGTTCATGCTCGGCTGACGGAGGAGGGGGGCGCAGACGATAGGCCCGGGAACCTTCTTCCTGCGGGCCTGCAGCAACCTCCCTCGCGACCCCTTGCGTGAGGTGGAGGAGACTAGCGATCTTGGTCCACGACACTCTTCTGTGTCCCACTTTTGGGAGGCCCAAACTCCCCTCCGTCTCCCCCACTGACTTGGATTGGACAGGACAGGACTGGACAGGACTGGACTGGACTATGGATTACTCTTTCAGTATCAGAGGTACGGGAAATAAAAATAAAATAGTAAAAAGAAAGAGAGACAGAAGAAGCTTCCCATTGTTGGAGACAAGGCCTTGTCTCTCTGCTTTCTTTCTTTTTTTTCCTCTTTTCCCTTCTTCCAACTATCACCAGCCCCCCGCTTTGAGGAGAGTATTACGAGTACTACGGCTTTACTTTACACCAAGCCTACTGACCATGTCCTAGTAAGGTGTTACGGTGAGAAAACTACGGGGAGGTGTGGGAAATACTCAATTATTTTTGTTGACCGGTTGGGATTTCCCGGACGGAGTAGGACGGTCGATGAGGGGATTCTGGGTTTCATTTTGTTGGACAAGTCGCTTTTTATTTCCGACCGTTAAGCGCGTCTAGTTTAGGACTACTACTCCTGTGTAGCCATCCGTTGGATTGTCCATTCACCGTCCATGGTATGGGCAATGGAGGTGGTTGTTGTGGCTAGTCTGGATCCAGGATTTGAACAGCGTATTCAGAAGCATCCAATGAAGAGCTTCGCTAGCTACCTAGTGTGAGTGAGTGAGTGAGTGTGTGTGTGTATGTGTGCCATGGATGTCAGGCATGACAGGGTGCAGCAAGCAAGCAACCTTGAAACCCGGGGAGCTTGCTCCTTTCTCTCACAACGTTTGCTTCTTAGTTCTTACGCCAGACAAGAGCATTATTTTGGGAAGGTTGGTCTGACTGACTGACTGACTGACTGCTGCTGCTGCTGCTGCTCCCAAGCAGCGCCCCCCGCCTGTCATGTCCCTGCCACATGTCCAACCGAGCAACAGAGTTGAGGAGCACGACTACTGTAAGTAAATATGCAAGTGTATTGGTTGCTGAAGGTAAGACCAAATGCACATCTATCTGGCATTGAACACTCTCACAAGCACCACGCACCAAGCGGTCTGTGTTGAGCGCCAAAAAAAAACCAGACTAGTCATCTGGTGGGTGTCAGTGCGATATCCACACTTGGTTGACATTTCCGTGAGTAACTTCACATTGAACTGAAAAGAAGTACTCTGTACACTACGGTCATTACTCTTATGACACAAGCAACGCTGCAACCCCGAGCTTGTGCCGGGACGCCAATGATCGACCAGGTTGAATGGCCGTCGGAGTTAGTCTTAGTGTTACCACTTACCAGCCGGGGATCGCTCAGGGCCGTGCAGTCTAAGATGAGGATCTACCCAGTCTTTTACTCTTTGGTTCTTACGTGGTAATTTTGCAATCTTTCTTGATAATTTCCCACTGTGCTTTGCTTTTCTTCTTCCAGTTTGCGTATATTTTATTTTTCTTTTTCTTTTATTTTCTTTTTCCTAGTATTTACCCTCTCTTTCTGACCGGAGGATAGAGAATTTTGAGACCAGCCCATCCACCCCTTTTGCACATCAGTGTGTGTGTATGTGATCTTTCCACCCAGACACAAGGCCATATTGCTGGATCTATCTAGTCATTCTTGGAAGTCCGCTACCGACGGCCCGACACCCGCAGCCGTCGTACATACAGCAGATCTTGCGGGGCTGTAGCTCATCCTGACGGAGTCTACAGCAGGGTAGACGGCGAAGGTGGTTGGCCACCACGGAGTTATTCACCTTCAGTTGGATATGACCAGGGTCATGAATCCAATCGGGAGGTCGTTCACACTTGCACCGCAGCTATCGCCGACCAGCGCCATCCTGCTACGACGCAGTTCTGGGCATCCTAGGCGAACCTTTTGCTGGAGCAGGAACCCAGTGGCGCTAGTTCCGGCGCTGCAGAGCATGCAGAGTCCTACCTCCGTAGGTACTTCCGTGCCATAACATCCTGGCTAGTGTCTTTCCTTCTCTCCATTATTGTTGCGGGCAGTCGGACTGGACCAGACTACTCCGGAGTAGACTTGAGAGACACTACACCAACTAGACTAACTACACAAGCCAGCACGCTATATTTTTTCCCTTCCCACTCCCGGGGGGGTTTCATTCCCAAATGGCCCGAGGATGCCAATTGACAAATGACAAGACTTGGAATCCCCACCTCACAGGAGTTGGTCTTGAGTTGGCGCCGGAGTCAACCGCGGAGAGACTCAGAGAAGAGCTCAGGATTCAACAAGTGAAGGCCCCGTCCAGGTCACGCTAAACTCAAATGCGTAAATGCAGGGAGATCAAATCGATCCGTCTCGTCTTTCGGTTCCCCTCTTTTTTTTCCCTCTATCTCTCTCTCACTTTTTTTTTAATTTACTCTGTCATTTTTTCCTCTCATTTGATTAATCTTAATCCTCGTCATTACGCAGTATCGTTATTATTTCAATTAAGTGGGTTATCGCCGGAGCACTGTGAGCCTCGGATGCGACTTGTCCATGATTCCACCTCCTCTCTGATTGATTGATTGATTGATCATGGAGAAACAATTCAAATCACAAAGCAGGATAGGAATGAATTACTCCGATCCTGACTGGTGGGGCGCACCTCCTCTCGTACCGCCACTCGTCAAGTGCGTGGATAACCTCCTCTCGGGTCGCTTATGATTGAGATCGTTAGTATCGGTCCGGTGCTCAATGGATTCGCCTTGGACTCTCCTACTAACCAACCGTCTGTCTCTGTTCCCCTCTCTTTCCCCCCCAAACCTCTCATTTCCACTCTCTCACTCTCCCACTCTACGAGTCCGTCCAGACTAGCGACAACGCACCTGTCAGGTTTCCGGCGGTACCTGCAGCTGCCATGCACGCCTCAGGGAAGGAACGCTTCCAAAAGTCACTGCACCCGCGAACTGCTTCATTCTTCAGCAGTCGATAACCTGCAGCCGCCAGGATGGTGGTACCGAGGCAGCGTGCACTGGGCATGGTGCAGATGTTAGTTAGCCCGTCTGTCGCCTTACTACTTGGACCTTAGCAGGGCGCTAGTTTGCTCCGATGATGGACAACAAACACTAAGACAGACTCCTCCACTCTCTTCTCTTTTTTTTTTTACTCTGCCTGCCTCAGTACTCCGTACTATCTAAAAGCACTAGCCATCACCTCCCCCCTGATGACCCCTGCTCTTTCTTACGATCTAGCTGTCTAGCTGTCTAGCTGCTCACGCGGATGCTGAATCTCCGGATGATGGGCGAGGATTACATTGCACCCCCCTGGCCCCTGTTGTGCAACGTTGACCACGGGAATAACCGGTCGAGGACAATTTTTAGGCTAATGAGTAGCTTGACGCCCCCCGAACAAAGGAGATAATTCTACGGGAAGGTGAGATTTGCCATTCTAGAAAGACAATGACACATTTGGCAAAGGGCAAATAAATCCGTGCTGATCGACTTGCTTCTCCGGCCGGGATGTGATATGGCCCCCAACTCCCGCGCCTCGTGCAACCGTCAGCACGAGCGATCTCAGTTCATCCGTGTCTCTCTGGTCGATGACCGGTTGCCAACTAGGGAAAGGCAATCCGCGGCTCGATTGGCTGTGCCCCCTCAACTGTTCAGCGACACCAAAACCACACTAAGTCAGCTTCAAACCACAACACGCCCCCCCGGTCGCCTATCCAGCACGTCAACAGCCGATTTCAGCCCGAGTCCGTCGCTTTCATCCGGACAGAGTCGGACGGAGTCGATTGGACGGGCGCGTGTGAAGGGGAAATTCGACTTGACATCAGTCCCCAGCAACGGCGGCCACGACCAGTCGTTGGGTCCCCACCCTCTCTTCCTTCCTTCCTTCCTTCCTTCCTTCCTCTCTCCCTCTCTCTCCTGCTTTTCCGGAGCGTTATTGGCCCATGTAGCGGTGCTGCAAGAATAATTTTAGAGGCATCTCATCCCACGGTAGCGAGAGGGGACAGACAGTGGCAGATGGCCAAGCTGAGTGGTCAGGATTGCTGCACGCAGTAATTAACCTTACATTGCATGTTCCGTTGTTACCCGTGCACGATCGACTGCGCAGGTGGATAGATAGCCAGTGCGCTAGGCTTTGAACGATTTCACTCACTCACCCACTCACCCACCCCCTCTGGACTCCTACGGAGGTGGGATCGTTATCTTTGATTTCTGCTGCTACCTTCACTTTCCCCTCTCCCCCTTTTCACGACGGAACAAATTGGAAAAGATTGCTGCCTGGGCAGGTCTTCAAGCGGTCTAGAGAAGGCTGACGGATTGCTGCAACCTTAGTGTCCGGATTATGTTGTCTCAGTAGCATAATGCGACCGGTCAGTGAAGAATTGGATTATTGATGGCTGATGTCACCGATTCGGTGACTAGAAGAGTACTTACTACGTAGTATCTTAGTATGTAGGTGATAGAGATGCTTTTTTTTTTCTATTATTCTTAATTCTGTTATGACTATTACTGTTATTACGATTATTATTATTATCATCATTGTTGTTGTTGTTGTTTTATTTTCCTGACACGAGGGCATCCATTAAAGAGGAAGTACTCTGTACGGAGTAGAATGACCTACCGGATCGGGGAACCCGGACTTTGCAGGATGAGATGGGATGAAAGACAGTAACAGGAAATTAAAAATAAGAAAAAAGAATAAATAGGGAAAGAAAGACCAACTGGGCCACGATGATCAACGCCAAGCGACACGGACCCTCGTCGGCCGGTGGTTGTCTGAGGCGAGATTCTCGACTTGAGGGGGTTGTGCTAGTCATGATTGGGCAGTTGATGAGTTAGTGAGTTAAGAGGAGGTGCAGTGGATGGGGGGGGCGGCGCACCGACTGGCGGTGGAGGCGACCACGTATCTTTTTTTTTGCACATCTGGAATGAGGAGAGGAGAGGAGAAGAGAAGAGAAGGGGGGGGGTCGAGATTAATCTGGCTGTGAGTTGGCAAAATGAACGTGATGATGGCAGATAGTAGGCAGACAGGCAGACCGCTAACTAGTTAGTAAGTAACTAAGTACTAACTAACAACGTTACTGACTATCGTCCTTGCGTTGGGATGGCGTTGTTTGGTTTCAGCTGCAACAACCCGTGATGCAGATATACCTATAATATCATTTCCCGTTAGTTATATTCTATCTATAGTAGATTTACAGATAATACGTACGGAGTAGATGAGAGTCTGTCGATCGCTGCACGAGATGGAAATAGATAGTAGCATGTTCCCAATGTAGGTAGGGTTTAACTTAACTACGTAGTTAGTAGGTAAGTAGGTTTATGAAAAGTTTCCTAATATAGTAGTGCAGCAGCAGCAGCACAACGTACATACATAATACCGACATACATAATATTGAACTGAATCGTCGACGACGAGGATGATGATGATGACCCTGCATCAGCTGACAGATGATATGTACGATAGTTAGTTAGTTAGTTAGTTAGTTAGTTGCTTAGTTCTCTTACACAATACCCTCCGTACTTCATTCTATTGTCGAGTCATTATATTAGGCTTTATCCCTTGATTCATTCATGGGCCACTCTGGTTTACCGTCTTTTTAATCTTATCCTTATTCTGATGATTTTAGAGTTTCATCCGTATCCTTATTACTATATGCATACATATACATACATCCTACATACCTGATGCTGGCTACTACTCCTACTACTATTACTGGATACACAAGGCTACACAGAGCCTAGGCCAAGGCTACACAAACCCGTGCAGGATGCATCATCCCAACTTCCCAACTTGTGTAATCTTTTCCCGAGTAGTCAGTTGTCAGCCAGCCACGATGAGCTCATCTATCCCTCTCCTTTTTTGTCCTTCACCGTCTTTCTGGAGGAAGGAGGGGGAGGAAAAAAGAGGAGGTTGGAATGTGGGTGAGTGGTATGATTCTGGCTGGATCTATGATCTACTTCGGAGTCGAAGCTCTGACGATATTGTGCGACTATAATATTATTATTATCGGGTGATATGATTATACTGTTAGTATAGAGAATATAATTATGTAGCATGTATGCATACCTGCATAGCATAACTGATGTAGGTACTTATGTAGGAGTTATGTAGAGCAAGTTTGGTAAATTCAGAGTTACTTACTGGTATGTGAAGCATAAGGAATACGACGGACGGGATGCTATGTCAGGCAAGGCGAGGTAAATCAACTTAATTCACATATTACTTCTGTTGTCCTTAGTACAACTACCAGTAATGATATCTAGTGTCTAGTATCATATACTCGTGTTGGTACTACTGGTCGTAGCACTATAGTTCACTTGCGACACTGGTTATATATATATATATATGTAATACTATGAAATATAGTGTACTAGTGGTAGTGGTATATAGCAGGACTGACCACCATACTAAACCGCCATGTTAATACTCTTAGTACCCACACTACTACAGGACCATCTCAATAATGAGAATAAAACTTATATCCACTCACCCCATAACATCATAGAATCTATCGTACTCATGAACCCAAACCAAACCATCCCCAAGGATAAGTAGATAGTAGATAAGTCACATGATGATAAGAAACTCTGGTATCCCCTCCAACCACCAAACAAAACACACAAGTATCTTCAACCAACACAACTCACTCACTCACTCATCATAACTCACTCACAGTACACAATGCCACCTCCACGATACCCCTACCCCACCCCCATGCCAGCACCAACAAAACACCTCACCTTCGACACCTGGAATTCCTCCTCCACCGGCCACCAAGTCGCCGACCCAGGCTCCTCCCGCGGAACAACCTCCTGGCGCGAGACCAGACGAGAAAAACTCACGAGGCAATTTGGAGTAGGGAGGGGGGATTGTACATACGATGGTGAGGGAGAGCATAATAGTAAGGGGGAGTGGGTTCTTACGCAGGAAGATGCAGAGAAGAGCATGAGCATGAATGGAAAGAAGCAGCAGCAGCAGCAGCAGCAGCAGATGGATATACGGAGTATGTTTGGGGTATCGAAACCGAAGCCTCAACCTCAATCTACATCTATTTCTTCTTCTTTGTCCAAGGAGTTTATGATATCATCATCATTGAAGAGGAATGCGACCTTATTAAGTAATGATAGCGATGAGAGGAAGAGGATAAGAATGGATTATTACGATAATGGGGACAATAAAACCACAGAAACAGAAACAGACACAGAATCAAGGAGAAAAAATACTACTACTATATCTACTACATCTACATCTCTACTCAACACCAAACCAATCTTCTCCACCCTAACCATCCACATAAACGGCCAAACAACACCCACTGTCTCAGACCACAAACTCAAACAGCTCCTCATTACGCACGGCGCAAATCTCTCGCTTCATATGCATCGTGGAGTGACGCATGTTATTCTGGGGGAACCTAATGCCCATGCCAATTCCTCTCCATCATCATCATCAGGGATAAAGGTAGCAGGGGCAGGAGGCGGTCTAGCTGCTGGAAAATTACAAAAGGAGATACAAAGGGGTGGTTGGAAGGGGGTTAAGTTGGTGAGGGTTCAGTGGTATGTTCTGTTAATTCTATTGTCTCCTGGTGTTTGTGCTAATTGTGTAGGGCCATCGATAGTATAGCAGCAGGAAAACGTCTCTCCGAGGCAAAATATGCTGTTCAATTAAGAACTAACCAGAGGAGTGTGCTTGCATTTACAGCATCAGCTACATCTACATCTACATCTAATACTATTTCATCACTTTCATAACATTATCTTATCTATCATAACTATATACATTAGTATCCTGTGATCATATCGTATCATCGTATCTCATATCATATACATCCCAAAATTGTTCCAACTTCGTTAGATAAATGCCCCTCGTCGCCCTGGCAATTGCACGCTGGCTTCACTACTCTCCGATCCATGTCTGCGCCAGCCCATGCTCCGTCCGCTCGAGGACAGTGTCCCCGCGCTACTATGCGATCCGCGCCGGCCCATGTCTACCGGCGCATATGGATCCGCGAGCGGCTCTTCGTCCGGTAGCGGTGGAAGCGGGTTGACGCGCAGTCGGGCTGGGTATAGCTCCGGCGAATGCGTTAGCCCCGAGGGTAATCGGCCAGGTCCCTCGTCGAACGTGCTATCGTGCGAGTCGAATCGGTCGAGCTTCTCGTCCACATCGTCGTCAGGTGCGGCCTCGCCGCGGGAATCACCGCGTACAAGGCCGAGCCGTTCTTCTTCGGTGATGGACTGTGCCCGGTGGCGGGGCGGTCGGGGAGGAGCGGTGCTACGCGACGCAATTGCTTCATGGCCTGTTTTCATGCGGTGAAGCATAGTGTTGAATGAGAATTGGCGGCGTGTGCCGCCGTGGGGTGGCGGGGAGGGGGCCCCGTGCTCTTCTCTCCACGGCGTGTGGCTGCGTGACTCGTCTGTGATGATGGACTGCGGGTAGCGGGTGTCGGGATGCGGTTTGTGGGCAGACAGAGCTGTCATGGAGACCGGGTCCGGCGTGGCATGCTCATCCTGGATGGGCTGCCAGGCGGGATGGAAAAGGCTCGAGGCGCGAGATCGCAGGTCGTCGAGGAAGGAATGACTGCTCTGCTTCGTGTCGGGGCGTTCCGGCTCGTCTGGTCGCTCTTCTGGTACGTGCGACATACCCAGTGGCGGCACGGGATACTTGACCGAGGGGTTGCGAAGGGTTCGCGTGCGTCCCAAGGTGGTTGGGCCTTCGCCGAGGACGGTCTTGCGCCGGCGCAACCCGTCCCACTCGATCACCTCATTCTCCGCCGGTGGTTTCAGGTCCTCAGCGCGGTCGTGAAAGTAGCGCCGGGCTTCGTCAGCTTCCATCTGGCGGCGCGGGGTGGAGAGGCGACGAATGATGGCAGCGGTGGCGCGAATGGAGTCGGCCTTGGGCTCAAATTCAGGCTCTTCTTGCGTGGCGACCTCGCGCACCTGGTCGAGATCTCCCTTGAAGACAGCGGCATCGGGGACGTCTTTGGCGGACTTGGACAGCTGCAACAGGACGACACCGGCGCAGATCTGCAGAAAGCCTAGGATGACTGTGACGATGGAGGAGACGGACCCCTTGAAGCCGCGGAACAGCACGGCGGAGGTGACAATGGTGGAACTCGTGAAAAAGACATAGTAGGTGGGGGTGACCAGCGCAGCGTTGAAGATGTTGAGGGCTTTCTGCTGAGCATTAGTACACCCAATCTGAAAGAAGGCGATAAAGGAGAGGGATACGCACATTGAGATAGATAATCTCAGTCAACAGCGTCGTGATAACAAACACCAGCAAGACATACATGAACCACTGGTTGAACTGCGCCTCGCCGTTAATCTGAGCCAGGATAGCAGAGCCCAGACCCTGCGTGGCCACGACACTCAACCCTCCAATCAACGAGCAAATGCTGATATACACAAACATGCTCTTTTTGCCATATTTAGGCCCCAACCAGACCGCCGTGACGATACATCCCACGATAATCACCCCAGCATAGGACAAGAATCCCGGAGCAATGACATAGCTCTTCATTTCCTGAATATCACTCACAGACGACTGTTCCGGCGCATTCAGCGCAATAACCACACTGCCCAAGATGCAGCAAAAACAGCCCACTTTCCCGACGAAACTCAGCCGCTCCTTCAGAAAGATAGCCGACAAGATGGTGGTCACCACGACCGTCAGTGCGCCTAACGGCGTCACGAGGATAGCGTCGACGAAAGCATAGGCGACAAAGTTGCACAGCTCCCCGATGATCATCAGGGTCATCCCGCCCCACCAGAAGAGGTTCTTCAGATATCCGTACCCTTCGCCGGCTTCTTCATTGTATTTGACGTTGGCGCGGAGGAGACCTTTTTTCTTGAGTACGAACGAGACACCGATGAAGAAACCCGAGGCGATGGCGAGAGAGATACCGATGGCTTTGTAGGAGGCTGGCCGAGAGGAACTGTCGGCGCGGGCGGCGAGGAGGTTCATAGGATGTAGCGGATTGTCGGAGTCCATGATGATTAGCTCGGCTGCATCGGGGGACACTGCCTGCAGTGTCTTTAGTCTTTCTGTCTCTCTCTCGTATCGGTGCCGATGCTGACAGGTGAGAGAGAGAGAGGAAGGTGTCGTGTATGTGAGATCGGGCGCAAAGGATATTAAGGGGGAGAAGAAGCGATAAGCGAGAGAGAGTTATTATTAGTCGGGGCCTGGCGCTAGACAGCCATGGATGAGTGGACGAGGCGCTGCAGGGGCGAGATAGATAGACTGATTGATTGATTGATTGGATTGGATTGGACTGGATTTCCGCGAGGTCAGACTGACAGCGGATCGAGGAATGCAAAAAAAGCGTGCGATCGACAGGCCCGTGGGATCGGAATGTGCCAGATCGATAATGATCGAGATCTGATGCAGTGAGGAGTGAGGGGAAAGGGGGAATTCAATGTAGATAAAATAACAAGGGGAGGAGAAAATGCAGAAAAGCAAGACAGCAGGGGAAGAAAGAACGGCTTGCGTAAGATGATTTGTTTGTTGCAGAAAGAAAAGCGAGGCTGGGAAAATGAAGTCAATTGTTGGTTGACCCGGCGCCAGTTGGGCGGCGCAGCACAGCCCGATCCACGGTTCGTCGCGATGCTTCTTCACGCCTTAATTTTCCCCGTCGTTCTAGAACATTTTTACACACAAATTCTATCTTACGTACTATCCAGCATTCTCAAAAGTAAATATTCATTAACGGGTCATTAGGGTATCCATCAGATCATAACCGGAAATCGCCCGCTGTCCTCGCAGGATTCTCGCAGACGCCTCCCTCATACACCATAGAAGTAGACTCATCATCAAAAGTCAAAAAGAAAAGAAAGGTATAAAAAAAATATACAGGAAAGTAGTACGAATATCATCACCGCACATGGTAACTCGGCTTCCGCTGCTTGTTCACCACCGGCGGCTCGTCCACTGGATACGGCGGTCGAATCTTTCCACTCAAACTTCCACTGTGACTATGTCCCGGACTGGTCGTCGTGGGCATCGGCATAGGGATCCCTCCCAGTTCACTAGGATACTCTGAAGGATAAGGAATTGGTGTCTTGGGCGGCACCGGCGGAGGTATCCCATCGTGACCATGCCCGGTGCTCGGTCGAGAGGACCCATGCGTCCGCGAGCTGGGTCGATTGACCTCGCCAGCCCCTGGACTGGCCAAGTCGCCTGATGTCCGCCCTAGCGATGGCAGGGTGGCGTCATGTGGCGTGGGGTGCGCCGGCAGCGAGTCCTCCGTTGTGATATAAGGCACGAAATCACCCGGCAGCTCAGCCGGTAGCTCCACGGCCATCGGTTGCGATGGTGGCTGCACCGACAGCACTGGACTGTGCATGATGGACGAAGTCCCATCATCGGCCTGACCCGCCGCCGCATGGTCAGCCAGCCGGCGGTGTTGGCGCTCGATTTTGGCGAACTTGACACCCGCGTCCAGGATCTGGTGCTTCACCTCCGGTCGCGTCAGGTAGCGCCGCGTATTGGTGCTGATGTCTGCCAGTCGGTTCCATTCATTCATGCCGAACTCGCCCACGCCCACCTCGACGTTCAACCGGTAGTAGTTGTCCTTGCTCACATTGCGCTTAGCTAGATGGTCGCGCAGCATCGCCAAATGGATATCCTCGCACCCCTCGATCTTGGCGATTAGGCGTCGACGGGCTTCCGCGAACGTGCCCAGTGCATCCCCGAAGAAGTCCTCCCACCATTCGTGTTGCCGATTGTTGGTGCCTGGTGGACGCTTGCCAGTGCCCACGCTGACGAAAACACCGACCTCGCGACCGGGCCACTCGTTCATGACCGCTTCATCCAGCGCTTGCGGCGCGGGGTTGTAGGTGCCGGCACCTTCGTCGATGAAGACATGCTGTCCAATCTGGATGGGCTTGAAGGCCAGCCCGGTGGCAGCAGTGGCACGGCCAGCCTGCCAGACGGTGCAGTTGAACTCGGGCGGGGGTTCCTTGCGCGAATCGTAGGACCGGAGGAGGATAGTCGAGCCGTTGCGGGACGTGGTACCTTTGTAAAGTGTAGTCACAGCACTAACCGGTCAGTACATACCAATAAAGTGAGAAAGGGAAACACGAATAGTAAAAGGAGGTAGGGCAATAGAAAAAGGGATAAAGCATACGTTTTCGTCCGATACTCCCGATTATCATACAACAGCGCATCCGGATTCCCCCAGCGCAAGCCATTCACAAACGTCGAGTTGCGCTGGCTAGCATGGCCTGACGAATGAGAGCCAGTAGTACTAAAGCTAGCGCGACTGCCCGAGCGCTGGGGCACCGACATGGAGTTGGGACTAAAGGGAGCATGGGCCAGCGAATTGCGCCCCGACGGGCTCAAATCGTTCCCCTCCGCTTCAAAGACGGTATGTTCGCGGACACATTCGCGGATGGCTTCTTCCAGCTTGGAAGCCTTGAACAGTGTTTTATGAAACGGTATGCCGGCGAAGGTCTTATCGGTTTCGAACACGCGGCGGGTCATGCGGACGTAGACATCCTTGCAGGTCTCGAGATCCAGACGTAGCCGGCCGAGCATGAGGGCGATCAAGCCGCCAGTTCCGGTGCCGACGATGAGGTCGAAGTGGTCACAAGGTTTGGGAATTTCATCGCGACGAGGGGCTTTGCCTTCGCATTCGACGTAGACGCGGTACATGAGTTCTTGGAGGATGATGAGCATGGAATAACCACGGACGCCGCCGCCATCTGCCATTCACAGATTGAGTTAGTGGGATAATCTTCATGAGCATCTAGAGAATATACCTACCTAGCGACAGGATCCGCAAGGGCGGACCCTTGGTGGTATCCTTGCGGCGGAGGTTGACGGAGTAATCCATGACCCCGCCGGGCGAGACGGATGAGGATGGATGAATGGATGGATGGATGAGGCTGACAGATGAAAGGGCGAGGTTTTTGTGAAGAGATGCTATCGAAGATGAAGTGACCGGGATGTAAAGAAACTCGTGTGGTGTGAGAAGAGAAGCGCCCAAGTAGAAAGTCGTGGTGGTAGTACGAAGGCAAGAAGATCTTTTGGCCTTTTGCGGGATGAAGAGAGAAACTGCGGGAAATGCAGGTGAGCGCTGCGCCACGGTCGGGCCCACGATGACATAAGGTAACCCGCGTAGGGCAGTAATAGTGGCCGTTTATTGGCTGCAAGTGGAACAAGCTGTGGCGGTGTTCCCACCAGGGCGGTGCCGGTTTCCCGTTTGGGTCGGAAGTTCGTATTCAATTCGGCATTTTACCGATGCTGAATTACCCTTTCAGGCACCACCGTATTCTCTTCTCGGATGATATCATGACAAAGACTGCAGATATCTTCAAATTCTTTGAGTTGTAAAACTTCACCGTAACTTGGGTTGTGCTACAACTTCACCGACAAAGCAATGCATCCATCTGCACCATATTATCAACTTCGTACTCGAATAGGTAAACAGCTAGACACAGCCCGAAATAGAAGCACAGCACCACCCAGTCTCAGTACATCCATGGATCAATAAACTCACATTCTCAACCCAAAGTTGACCTTCTTTCCACTCCACTCCTGTTTATCTATCTACAATGCCGAAGTAGTAGGCTTAACCTCCCCAACAAGTAAATCCCTCACCAACTTCAGTCCCTCCCCGGCAAAAAGCACCATATTCTTTTCTCTTTCCGCGGTTCCCGTCTCCACCTCCCTTGTCACCGTTCCAGACGGTGTCGATACTGCGAGCGCCACATATCCACTGCATAAATACGTATCAGCACACTTTGCATCATTTTATACGACGACCCTTTCTCCGGATAGATTAACAGTAAAAGAACTCTTAAAGATGGAGTCACTCACGGCGTCCGATTCCTGGTTGTCCCACCTGTCGGTCCCGCCGTACCACTTTCACAAACAGTGTATGTAGACTTCAACGTGCCGCGCACATTTTCCGCGATCTCCGCCACTATTTCTGGCGTCGGACCTCTATAGTTCTCTAGATGTTGAGGGGTCCAGCCGGTATAGGCAATGCGGGAGTCCAGGGTGTACACCTTGGTCCTATTAGCCATTTAGAGGCGATGTGTATCATGGAAAGACAAGTACCGTAAGCCCGCCTTTGTAGATGGTGGATGCGCCTGGGGTCGAGAGGAGACAGGCAGAAATGAGGCCGCCGGATGCCTATATAATTCCATCGCTCTGGTCAGTTGCGATGGGAATCATGGTGGGGTAAGAAAGGGAGTGGTACGGTTTCGGCGACGGAGATGGTCTCCTTGCGTGTACGGAGGAGATCGAAGATCTTTTCAATAAGTGGGCGGAGACTGGATGGAGGGAATTCAGACATGGTGATGCTTATTGAAGGGGAGGGACTGTAGGGGAGTGATGGTTGATGCTGATGAGGGGAGCAGAAGAGAAAGTGATGAGGAGTAAATGGTTTGGTCGGTACGTCATCGCCAATCAGATTAACGCTAATAACCATCCATATCCTACATCCATACATCTATCTACACTCTTTGAAGGCCATCAGTTGGTCAAACTTGGCCAATCTATACTTGTCAGTCACATAGCCACTCTCAGAAGATAGGAAAGTAGTAGCACACTCACCATACACCATCCGCTCTTTAACCCTCCTCGCCACCATCACTGCATCCCCCACCCGCACCGTCCGGCCATCCGATTCTCGATCCAAAAATCCATATCGACCAAATACCGGACTGAACTTAGCACCCTTATCGACGCGTCGATCCTTCATCAACTTCTTCAGCACAGTCCCGGACTCGCCCGTACCCATCTTTCCCGTCGTATAATCAACATTGAGACTCTGGCATCGCACACAATTGGCCGTGAGCAACAATTTTGCCAAACCAGGCTCCCCGATTTGCACTTCCGCCCAGAAGTCCTCCTCAAAAGCTGTCTCCGCACCAGATACCACAATATTTGGCCGAAACTTGGTGACATCCATTTCCTCATCGCCTGCTAACCGTGCCGAAACATCATCCACCGACGTGCGCGAGACAAGCAAATACGGCGCCGTATCAGCAAAGGTAATCTGCTCTTCCTTATCGTATTTGCATCCAGCTCCATACCAGAACACTGCCCCTGCTGCCCCTGCTGCCCCTATACTCCCCAGCAATCCCATTCCGACCCCAACCCAAAACACCAAAAATATCACACCCACCAGCCCTGTTCCTAGACCCAACACCCCATCTCTCTTCCACCACATTTGCATGCTACCCCTATGTGCCGCACTCTTCTCTGGCGCAAAACTGCCCAAAACACCCCTATAATTTCCGCCCAGGTATACGAGCACAACCCGATACCCAAAACACTCACTGAACCACTCATTGTACTCCTTTCCCATGATATACCCCTTCGTCGGACTCTGATGCATGACAACTTCTACTTCCTCCAACCCAGTCGTATCAGGCACGAGCGGTACCTCCAACCTCCGTTGGAATTGGGCTTGATCAGACGGAGGAGGACGATATGTAACCACTATCCTGCTGGACTCGGCTTCCGATGCTGTCTTTCCATCATCGCTGTAGATAATATCTGTGTAGAATAGCGACATCTCCGGGAAATGAGGCACATGCATGTTCTTGTATTCGCCATTGGGGAGGACCTTGAGGAGCATGAAGTGGCGGTCATGGTGGAAGCCGGTTCGGGTGAGGGTTGCGCTGGAAAGGGGGATGCCTTGGAGGGATTTGATGGGGTAGGTGTAGAGCTTTTGGTAAGTTATTGTTAGTATGAGTTTTGAATATTGGGATAAGGGCATGGATGGATGTGGGGGACGTACTTGGCTGACGTGCATGGTGGGGTTCGTCTCAGGTGCGTGTAGGTACTATAGTTGATGTATTGTTTATATAAGTATAAGAGAAGACTAACAAGAAAAAGTGTGAAAGGGAAAATCAGAGAAGGGATAACTACAGGATCATGATGACTGACTGCAATGACTGAGTTAACCAAAGCAAGCTAGCTGCATGCGGAGATAAGCCGGGGAATCTAAATTCCAACTTGTTGTCCTATCGGCGCTCTTTCCTTATCGGCGGGTCTGTGACTTGTTTGGTCTCCGCACGGAAACGCCATTCTTCCCCGACCCTCTCCAAATTTCATGACTCCTCCTAGCCTCCTACTTCGTTTCTTGTTTAAAAGAAAAAGGAAAAAAGAAAAAAAAAGGAAAGAAAAGCCCTGCTCTGATGTGTTGAACATTTTAATTTCACTGTACAGACATGCATTCATAAATTAAACATAACCATAATCATTCCCCCCAAATCCTCTTACTCATCCTTAGCCCAAGGGAGACTAAACGTCCCCGCCCAGTCCTCCACTTCCTGTCGTAGCAGCACAATCTCCGGAATCTCCTCACCCTCGCGCACATATTCCAAGAATGCCTTGACTGTGTTCGGGTTCTTCACACCCTTTGCTGCCGCGCTCTCCTTGGCTGCCTTGTCCAGCTTCTGTGTGATGATCACTGCCCGGTCCACAATGTCTGCGACGCGGCGGAAATCCTCCGGCTGGAAGCCTCGTGTCGTCATGGCCGGCGTGCCCAGACGCAGACCACCGGGCTTCAGAGCCGACTTGTCACCCGGCACTGTGTTCTTGTTGCTGGCCACTCCGCACAGCTCCAGCACCCGCTCAACGCGCGCGCCGTCCACTCCGCGGTTCTTCAGGTCCACCAGCACCAGGTGGTTGTCGGTGCCGCCGGAGACGATGTTGTATCCCAGGCCTCCGTTGCTAAGCGGGCTACCAAGACGCTCTGCCAGGGCCTGCGCGTTGGCCAGCACCGTCTGCTGGTAAGTCTTGAACTCAGGAGATTGCGCCTGCTTCAGCGCCACAGCCAGAGCGGTGATAGTGTGGTTGTGAGGGCCACCCTGATGACCCGGGAACACGGACGCGTTGATCGGCCCCTCCAGATCATACATCTCCGGGTTGCCCTTCTTGTCCGTCCGGCGGACGCCCTTGCGGAAGAAGATCATCGCGCCGCGGGGACCCCGCAGCGACTTATGGGTTGTGGTGGTCACCACGTCCGAGTGGGCGAAGGGCGACGGGAGGACGCCCGCAGCCACGAGACCAGAGATGTGGGCCATATCGCTCAGCAAGTATGCACCGGCGGCGTCAGCGATCTGGCGCATGCGAGGGTAGTCGATCAAGCGACTGTAGGCCGAGGTACCGGCGATGATGAGCTTGGGGCGGTAGAGAAGCGCCTGCTTCTCTAGAGCGTCGTAGTCAATGAGACCGGTGGACTCATCCAGTCGGTAGGGCAGCGTTTCAAAGTACTTGGAAATGAATGAAATCTTCTTGGTGGGGGTCTGGTAGCCGTGGGACAGGTGACCGCCATGGGGCAGGTCCAAGCCCATCAAGCGGTCGTGGGTGTTGAGGATGGCGGAGATGGCATAAAGGTTAGCGGGCGAGCCGGACAGCGCTGTGCTGGTCAGTATCATTGTCGAAAGGCAAGGCCGCGGTAGTTATCTCACGTTGCACGTTCACACCCCACTCTTCGGGGTTAAGGCCAAAGGTCTCGAGCGCGCGCTGCTGGCATAGCCGCTCCGAGGCGTCAATGTGTTCGTTTCCACCATAGTATCTGGCACCGGGGTATCCCTCCGAGTATTTATCTGTTGTTGTGTCAGCTTCCGCTGCCCCAAGAATGAACCATAGACCATGACTGACTTTGCATGACACTGCCCAGCGCATCGAGGACAGCTTGTGATGTGAAGTTCTCGGAGGGGATGAGGTTGATGAAATGCTGCTGACGTTTTTTCTCCTATGCCTGATGTGAGTAAATCTATCAATTGCTGTCGTAGGATTGGCAGTGCTACCTTCTGGAGGATGTCATAGATGGCGGGGTCGGACTCCTCGAGGTGTGCGGAGAGCAGCTGGAGACGGGAGTTAGCGGGTATGGTACGATGGAGATATGGGATGACATCAGGCAACCCGGAAGCTGCTGCATTGCGCGAATGCCGCACAATGAGGGGACACATACAGTCTGCTGTCCTTCGCGAGTAGAGGAAGACACGCTACGGCCTTGCCCCGGCAGGCGCAAAGGAGAGACCACCGCAGGACGAAGCTGGAGAGGGATGGCAGTCGACCGAATAGCGGAGCTTGCCGTGCGCGGGATCAGGCGCGAGGCCTGCCGTCCACATCGACTCAACATGATGCAGAATGTGTGATGTGCAATGAATCTAATTGAGGGAGGAGAATAGGAGGTAACGGAGAAGATAAAAGAAGAAAAGAAGAGGAGGGAATGAGGGACCCAGCGAACAAGACGCAAGGAATGCGCGGTGATGGTATCAGCTCTCCGGCGCTGATAACGAGCTTGCCCGACTGGCCGCCAGTTGCCCGCGGGAAGCACCTGACTCTAATCCCAATCGGGATTAGCATCTCCGAATGGCCCGTGCGTCTCGGGGAGAGGGATGTTCCGATTCCGGACTCGCTTGCGGGAATCCTCGCTTCCGCCTTTCATTTTTGTGTTGTGGTTCTCCCTCCCTCTCTTCTCTTCTTTTTCTTTTCTTTTTTCCTTTCTTCATCACACAACTAAATCCAAGATGAAGAAGGGCGTTTACGCTTGGCAGTTCTCGTGGATGGCCTGGTTTCGATCAGGCTAACCCGGGCGATGCTGACATGTCCCCGCCTCTCACCATCCATTTGGGACAATTTGAACCATCCGATTGGAATTGTGTTTGTGTGTGTCTACTGGAACGATGTGATCCACAACTACATGGTTGATAGGTGATAAAAGAGACGGCTGGGACATGGGGAGGATGTTTACAATATCTATAACTAGTGGTTATGATAGACCGAGTCTAGTTAATGTGATAGTCAGGGACTACTCCCAACTAATGAATGCAAGATGTCATGAATCGCGATCTAGAACTGTTTATCATCTAAACTATACTCCGTCAGACTCCGATTTTCTCGTAGCGAGGCTCCCACTGACCTTCGGCTGTAAACTCTAGCAGTGTCGAGCAGGATGATCCTGAGTGTTGGCGACTTATGAATAGAAACTGGCTATGGACCGAATGGCTGAAGGGGGTAATGATTCTCAGGAGTCATTAAACCTTAGTGAACACCTGGTTCCTGACCCAAGAAACAGAACTAAAGAGAGACGGTGAAGGGGGAACAGAACGAGACAAGACCCAGACAAGACATCGAGAGCCAGAACTAACTAACACTTTCATTTTATGATGCCAACAGCATCCAGACCCTGAGAGAAGGGCCGTGAAGGACTCATTAATTGGCGATGTTTCACCATTGCCCAGTTGCCCGCTGGGTTCCTGCAGCCCGAAATTGAACGTGGGGAACGTCCAGGTGGTAATGGTATGGTCAGTACGATTGAAGATAGGAGAAATAATCGAAGATGACATTGGTATTATTGGTAATGGCCCGACGGGGGGACGGACAACACTAGACTAGAAGCAGCGATGGTGGCTGCCCCATCCTTCGCTCCTTCCTTTTGCTCTGTAATGTTATTTATATTAATATCGGGATCGGCCCGCTGGTTCGCCTCCTTTTCTCTCTCTCTCTTCTCTTCCTTTCTCTCTCTCGTTCACTCTTTTCTTCCCTCCACTCACTCGCTGTTTCAGCTCTTCCGGTTCTTCAACCGAGTACATTCTTTTTCGAACGCAGTCAATCCCTCAAAGTTACACTCTTTACAAACGAGAAAAGAGATTCTATCTCCTCCGTCAGTCCTTCGACGTCATCTATATACATATCCAAACAGAGCACTTCAATTCCACCCAAATCCATCAAAATGCGTGTCGCTTCCGCTGCTGTCGTTGCCTCCCTGGCTGCCGGTGCCATTGCTACCGAGTACAAGACCGTCTATGTCACCGAGTACACCACCGTCTGCCCTAAGGCCACTTCTCTGGCCACTGGTCCTGGTGCCGGTTCTGGCTCGGGTGCCCAGACTACCCCGGCTGCTGCTCAGGTACGACCTGCTGATTCACTCCCCCGGATTTCCCGCGTCGACATCAACTGACTCCATTCGATATAGCCTACCACCGTCACCATCTCCGGCACCCCCTACACCTACTCCACTCCCCTGGTCACCTCGACCGTGACCCACTGTGACAAGTGGTATGTCTTCCGCTCCATTAACGATGATCACCGTCTGAATCACCTTGAACTGACTGATTTGATATCAACAGCTCCGCTACCGCCGCCCCTGCCACTTCCACCCCCAGCGGTGCCGCTGCTGTCGGTACTGGTGCCTCTCCTAGCGAGGGTACCAGCTCTGGTTCTGGCGCTTCCCCCAGCGAGGGTGCCGCTGGCTCCGGCTCTGGTGCTTCTCCTAGCGAGGGTGCCAGCTCCGGCTCTGGTTCCGGCGCTTCTCCTAGCGGTGCTGCCACTGGCTCCGGCTCCGGCTCTTCCCCCAGCGGTGCCGCTGCTGTCGGTACTGGTCCCTCCCCCAGCGAAGCTGCCGGCTCTGGCTCCGGCTCCGGCTCTGGTTCCTCCCCCAGCGGTGCTGCCGCTGGTTCCGGAGCTGGTGCCCCCGGTGCTTCCGCTGGTCCCAGCGGAGCCGGTGCCATTGGAATTGGCGCCACCACCCCGGTCGTCTCTTACACCCCGGTCCCCACCCCCAGTGGCTTCCACCCCTCTTCTCGCCCTCTGATTCCCAGCAAGCCCGCTTCCTCCAAGCTTGTTGCTTCCTCCAGCGCCACCCCCGCTGCCTCTAGCTCCGCCCCTGCTAGCTCTTCCTCCAGCTCTTCCAGCTCTAGCACCGGCTCCTCTGCTACCTCCCCCGAGGGTGTCTCCGCCGCTGGCACTGGCTCTGGTTCCGCCACCACTCCCTCCGCCCCTGTCTTCACTGGCGCCGCTACCCGCGCCGCGGCTGGTGCTGGTGCCGGATTGGCCTCCGTCTTTGCTCTCGTCGCCTTCCTTCTGTAAATGAGTTGACTTGAGTGGGTGACATGGAATCAAATCTATAGAGGCATATAGAAGACCCCATTTGACTTTCGGGACTTCTGTCTATACCATACGAGAATCTACTGGATACTAGCAAATAAGCGGAGGTAAATGATCGGATGGGTGGTTTCCTTTGTTTGTGTCGATACTTTTTTAACCTTTTTTTTCCTTTTATGACTCGACTGACAAATAACTTATTGTGTGCTTTATACCTTATTGGAATCTTCTGACGTCTATGGTTTTTTTTTTTTTTTTTTATCTTCTCTTCTTTTATTTATATTCATCTATGGCTTCGCATTGCTTGGCTTCCGGTTGATTCATGTCCTCGTTTTTCTCTTGTCTATAACTTTAATGTTTGAGTCACGTCTCTGAAGATATTCAGATACAGATGCATACATATGTTGACCTATAATATGGGCGTATATCCATCCAATCGATATTTAATCCAAGTTGCACATTGGCGAACAATGCTTTACATATCGATCAATCATACTGCAGCCTCACGTATCTGGCATCCAACTCGGAAAATACAACGATATACAACAATACATATGACTCCATGTCACGTAATGTCCCTTCCTTTACAGCTGCATGTGCATCAAACAAGCGATTACAGCTTCGCACGTTCCTGTCGCTCAAAGTACTCACGCACTCGTCGTCGTGCCTCATCCACAACCTCGGCGTCTTCCACCGTCGGCGGCACATTCACCGGCGCCTCGTACTCCCCGCGCACTGCATGCTCAACCAGCTCTCGCAGCACCCGGCGCAGTGTCTTTCCACTGCGCGTCTTGGGGATCATTCCCCGGCCTTGGATCATGCCTCCTAGGGAGGCGATTGCCCCGATCTGCTCGCGCACCAAGCCGTTCACCTCCTGGAACAGTTCCGCTGCAGGTTTCGCGGGTAGGTGCTCAGTCGCGGTCCGTGGCTGAACGAACGCGAACGGGAGGTGTCCCTTCAGCGGGTCCGGGAGGCCAACCACGCTGGCTTCGCCGATTTGCGGGTGCGAGAGGATTGCTTGCTCGATGGCGCCTTCACGGAATGTGTTAGCCTGTATTCTTACGGAGAATCCGTGACACGACGTTGAGACTTACCCGTACTGAAGCGATGCGCCGCGACGTTGATGATGTCGTCGGATCGCGCCATGATATGTATATATCCGTCTTCATCGATCAAACCCGCATCTCCGGTGTCGATCCATCGCCCTTTGAACCTACGCAGATAACTCCGGTAGAATCGCTCGTCGTCGTTGAAGAGTCGCGTAAATGCAGTGGGCGCCAGCGGGACACCTAGGACAATGTTCCCCATCGTGCCTGGAGGCAATGGCTTTCCCTCGTCGTCGACTACGCGTACGTCAAATCCAGGCATGGGCAGACCTGCAGATCCTGGTCGAACGGCTAATGGCTTCACAGTATCCTTCTGCCGCGAGGACGACTCTAGTGCCGCAGCACTTCTCAGGGCCAGCCCAGATATAGGAGACCCCGACTCCGACGACCACCAATTGTCCACAACCACTGCGCCGGGAGCAGCGTATTGGCTCAGAAGTTCTTGGTAGATTTGTACAATGCTAAATTCGCTCCTTTCTCCCGCAAGAAAGAGTGCGCGAAAGTGTTGGAGACCGCCGCGCCGGGCCACCTCTTCAAAGCAGCGATTGTTGGGATCATCCTTGCGGATGGCCCGCATGGCTGTGGGTGCTGTGAACAACACATGCGCCTTATGCTCTTCGATAATTCGCCAGAAGGTGCCTGCATCTGGCGTTCCCACCGGTTTTCCCTCGAAAAGGATGGTCGTTGCTCCAACCAGGAGTGGCCCATACAAGATGTATGAATGACCGACCACCCATCCGATGTCAGAGGCGCAGAAGATGACGTCCCCGGGCCCTTGTACACCGAATAGATGCTTCATCGACAGCTGGAGTCCCACTGCGTGCCCGCCAGCCTCGCGAAATACGCCTTTGGGCGAACCCGTAGTGCCTGGAATTGGTTCTCAGGGTCAGTTCTTCCCAAAGGCCACACCTCAAGATCGGGCCGTACCGCTAGTATAAATGATATAAAGTCCATCTGTACTCTTCACGGGTACCGGCTCGGCCCTGATGCCGCGCATGCGTGCGCTTTTCACCAGTCGTTGCCAGTTACGTTGTCCACCTAATTTATCGGGGTTGTTCCACCGCAGCTGATCCCTCTGCCAGACAATCACCTTCTCTGGCTTGACGCGGCTCAGCTCGATAGCACCCTCAACTAACGGTCGATAGGCGATGGGGCCTTTTGAGCCTTCGATACCGCACGACGCCGTCATGACGACGCGTGGCTTGGCAGATTCGATGCGTTGTGCGAGCGACTTGGCTGCAAAGCCGCCAAAGACTGCGGCATGGATAGCACCTAGTCGTGCGATGGCCAAAGCGGCAATAAGTGCCGCCGGAATCATAGGCACTGCTGATCGTTAGATTTGTGTCTATCTGGTATGGTTTGAAGGCGTGAATTCAGGGTTGAGTCTTACTGTAGATAATCACCACGTCGCCCTTTCGCACACCCTCTTCCCTCAACACCCCTGCTAGAACCTCCACTTCGTCCAATAGCTGTTTATATGTGTATTTCTCCTTTGTTCCCGTCACGGGGGACTCCCAGATGATAGCAGTATTACCTCCATTGCCCGAATGGACATGCCGATCGACACAGTTGTAGGTCGTAGAGATCTCCCCATCCGGGAACCAGCTCCAATGAGTATAGCTGGAGCCACTGGGAGTTGTTTTCGACTGTTGAATGATGGCACGCGATGGGGTTTTATGCCAATGCAATTGTTCGGCCTGGCGAGACCAGAAGCCTTCTGGGTCGCGCAGGGAGACGTTGTGTACCAACTGTTGCGGGTGAAGTGACATCGTGGATCATTAACAAGACTATAGAAACGGGGGGCGTTCTTTATAATTGAGATTCGTCGAAGGAATGTGACAGAGAATAAATGGTAACGGACGCAAAGCCGATGGAAGAGATAATGGAGAATGGGCTCGTAGCAAACACACGCCAACTTAGTCCACAGAATAGAGAGCGGTGTCGTTTCCGGTGTGAGGGAGATGAGGGTCCTCTTGCAGATACTCAGCGGTTAGTCTCTGTCACATTCCGCGGATGGGGCAAGAATTAGACATGCTATCCGGGACCGCGCTGATGTGCCGTGAGTCTAAGGGGGTTAGCATGGACACCGGCGTTTAACGTGCAGGCTCGGGGGGGTGAGTTGGTCTGTACTAGGGCGACGCACCGCCGAAGTGGCTGGAGGGGAAAAGGTCATTTTAAACATGGTTTGACTTCAACCACAGTGGCGTTCGTGGCGGCGCAATTGCACTGAGGCAACATTAAGCCGACAGAACCCCCGATGACAGCCGGGGAGTGGTGTCGATCACCGAGGATGAGGAGGAGGGGGAGGGGGAAGTAATAGAGAGAGGGAGAGAGACAAGAGACAAAAAGAGGAGAAAGTCAGAGGGAGAGAGAAGATGAGGGGGAGACCAGTGCCAAAAGGTGGGGATGACACCCGAGGCAGCAAGGAAAGTCCTCTGAACCAAGCAAATGTAATAGTTAAGTTAGTCAGTTACTGTTAAGTGGTCACTTTTAGAGCGACCCACAATACAGCTTTCTCCGCTTTATGGAGACCCCGTCATGATTTTTAGCATGTGTGATTGACTTGATTGTACAGCAAATCATTTGACTCTTCTTATGTTTTCTGCTTCTTAGGAATAGTTTACTAAATTCTTTATTAGGTAGAGTTTCCTGATAGCACATCATCCCCATCATTACACTTACGTATTTTACTAGGTTAGATGGGTAACCAGTTACTACTACTTGGAAGGAAACCATAACTAAGCAATGTACAGTCTGACTGTGTACCTGCAAGGAGGAAGACACCAAAAAGAGAGAAACTATTTCTCACTACTAACTAGAACACTAAACCTACTGCGCTGTTGGCTAGTGACCAATTGAGTTAGCCAGCCTCAAGAATGAGACATTGCAGTGAGCTGGAGGGGAGAGTAAGTAACTAGTATGACCAAAGTATTAGCCGCAACAAGCGAACTCACTAGTACAACTACAACCACCAGTGTTCATGCTAGTACTGACAGCTGAACGTGACCATCAGTACTGGCAACTTGAACGAGATAGTTATATACCTGATACTATATATGCAGGAGGATCAGAATGATAGAGTATACATATGTATCCAATGGAGCAGTTGGTCAACGTATGAATGTGAAGATACTAGAATCCCCGACCGACCGACAATGTCGTATAACAGTAAATACATCAAGAACTTAAGAAGTACGATAATCTGGCCCAGTCCCCAGCATGCGGGCCCATCATGATGACTCGATCATTGATGGAAAGAATACTCATGTCAGGCCAATTGAATTTACCCTCAACATCAACCGGTGACGGAAATAGAACTGTATTAAATTTATCAAGGGATCCCTTTTTTTATCTTTGTGATTCTTTTGTGGTAGACGAAGTCAATGCATCGAAAAATCACACAACTCAAAAGCTCAGCCGTAGGGTATCATATCGCAATGCCTGCTAAACGGTCGACTGCCATCCTCGCTCTACCGCACGAGTCGCTCCTTCATTCACCGCCGCCCTTCATCGCATCCTCCGACTAATCGCTCCTCCCCATTGCCTCCGTCCGGCTGCCCCCACTTGCTTCCTGGCCCTTCATGCACCATCCATATATGCTGAAGGTTGGGCGCTGTGCCGACGGGCACCGATCAAACAAAAAGCCAAAAATACTAAAAAAAGAAAAAGAACAAGAACAGAGATTGCGCATCGTTCTATGGTCCCAGCAGCTCCGGAATCCCCAGCCTCTTGAAACATAAGATCCCCCCAATGTAGCCGAAACACCCTGCCATGGACGCGAAAGAAAATCCTCCTCCCGACACGTATAATACTATTAATAAACAAGCATGGTTTATGCATCAAGCACAGTTCGCTGGCCCACCCTCGCATCTGTTCAAAATGGGCACCGGCGAAGATATGGAGACCGAGAGGACGAGACGTCAACGAGAACAATTAACAAGTTCGAGGGTTGTACGTTGCGTAGAGAACTTGCTGGACGCCGCACTGTCGACCAGCCAGTATGAACATGAGGAATATGCTGCCCCTAGTCCGACCCACACGAGGTCACATAAGAGGAGTATGAGATGGAGAGGCCAAGGGCAGCCGTAAGATGGAGATAGAAAAGAGATAAAAATGCGAAAAAAAAAAGACAATCAGATCACCGGCTGATCGAGAAATATAGATGTATCCTAGTGCTCCTCGCAGCAGCAGAAGCAGCAGAGGCCAGCATCTAGGGACCGGGAAGGGAATCAATCAGCCAGCTGAACGGGCCGTGCAGAGCCGCCTATTCACAAAATCGTGCACTTGAATGGGCGGCGATGGCTTCCCGTACGGTCGGGCCGGAACGATCTGGGATACTCGGGACCAGGATCACGTCCAGCACCCAAGCCGGTCGTTCGTCGATCCTGAGTCCGTCCTTGCTGTTGCTGGCGCTGCTGTCGCAACATCCGGACTACGTCGTAAAACGCCTTCTCCACATTGATGCAGTTCTTTGCGGAGGCCTCGACGAATTCGCAACCAAGATCCTTGGCAAGCGCTTGCCCCTCCTGAGCCGAAACGGCGCGCTCAACGGCTTTATCGCTTTTGTTACCAACCAGCATGACCGGCACCGGGAGTGGGGGGCCCGAAGGCGTGTGAATCGGGGATCCCAAGTAACTGGCCCCCGAGGGCGATCCGGAGTTGGCCGATTCCTTGACCATCTTAATCTGATTGTAGAATTTCTGTATGCGGGAGAACGAAGCTCTCGAGGTGATGCTGTAGACGAGGACGAACCCTTCGCCGTCACGAATCCATTGATCTCTCAGAGCAGTATACTCCTCTTGGCCTGCTGTGTCCAGTACTTCCAACATGCACGACTGTTGATCAATGACGACTTGTTTACGGTACGAGTCTTCGATGGTCGGATCGTATGTCTCGACGAAATGGTTCAAACAAAGCTGTTGGGCAAGACCAAGGTCCAAAGATCAGTTGTCGGAACACCAGTGCGGGCGGGGACGCGAAGGTCTAACCTGGATTGTGAGGGCTGTTTTGCCGACACCACCATCCCCTAGCACCACCAATTTGTACAACGTCATTTTCCCCGACATGGCGATTGATTGTTCTACCCGAAAGGTAGAGTGACAGACTTGAGAGATAATTGGGTGTGTCGCGGGGGAACAACCGGTGTGGGAGAAGACCACAAGAGTGGAAAGAGGAAGAGAGGGAAAGAAAAGAAAAGCAAAGAGATCTATGAAGGCTCCACGGTGAGCACGGACGCGGGAACGGAGCGTTTCGATTCGCGAAACGCTGGGGTCCTAAGGAGGACGGCTATTTGGGTAGTGCGGTTAGCCACCGGAATCCATTGCCTTTGGACCCCCAGTCCAAGCTCACCAGTCCACACCGGAAGCGACAGGAGCAGACAGAGATGGGAAATAAAATACGTACCTAAAACACAGTGGCTAAGAAGGCGGTGGAAATTAGGGGGGAGGGGAGGGGAGGGGAAGAAGAGAGATCGAGTGACAGATCGAGAGAGAGCGAGAGAGAAAGGCGTGAACGAAGAGCGATCAAGAAGTCGCCGAATTCGCGTTACTGCGACCTTTTGACCAATGGAGGGGGGGAAATGCAACCAAAGATGGGTAAAGAGAATGTGTGGAATGAGAACCTCTTGATTTGGCTCGAGGACTCTCAAATAAGCGGCCGCCCACAGCTGCAGAATGGCACAAGCGGGCGGAGTTCAATTAGTGAGCTGGCCCGGAACTCCGCGTGAACGTAAGAAATAAGATGAACGGGGCTTGCCCGAGCTTCGAGACACACAGGAAGGTTTGCCTCAAAGGTAATTCTGCCACGTGAGGGGCGAGACGCAGACAATGATCGCCAGCAGCGGATGTACTGAGAAAGTATCCGCAGGCTGCAAAAGGTGACTTTTTTGGGATCTTGAGTTTTGAGAGTGGAGGGGGGGAGGGGAGGGGAAGAGGCGCAAAGGAGGTCGAAAGAGGCTTGGCCGGAAAAGATTCGACGGAAGAGGGGCAACCCCCCGATTTTTTTCTTTTTGGGAATGGTTCAAGTTGAAAGGGTCCCGAAGAGTGAGGATACACCCGAGAGAGGGATTGAGAGGAATGGAAGAGACAGAGAGAGAGGGAGAGAGAGAGGGGGGGAAAGAGAGAGGGAGAGAGAGGGAAAAGAAGATGGGAAGGATTTGCAAGTAGAAGTAAAGAAAAGAAATAATAGTAAGGATGATGAGGGGATGGTATGGAGAGGGTAAAAGGGAAAAATTAAAATGAGGAAGAATAAATAACAAATCAAATCAAAATAAAATAGAATAAAATAAAATAAGAAAAAGAAAGAGGAAGGAAAAAGGCCGACTAAGATAGAGAGAGAGAGAGAGAGAGAGGGAGGATAGATAATGAAGTAGCGGAGACGATGATCCCTGCTGGAGACCAACAAGCGCGGTTTAGTTTTAACTTGCAAGAGGTAAGTAGATACTAGTAGTAGAAAGGAAATCAATCAATGAATGGACCTGATCGGGACCAATGATTTACTAGGATCAATCTAACTGGACAGGACACAACTGAAGTTGGGATTGGAACGAAACGAAACGATCATAATAAGGTGATGGGGGAGAGAAAGCAGAGTGTAGGAGACGAGAGATGGAACAGAGATGGGGAGGGAGTCGCAATAGGAGGAAGAGGGAGTGGAAGTAAGTTAAAGTAAGTAAACCGACCGAAGGAGGGGATAACGAAGCGGATGAGACGAGAGTCAAAAACGCTCAACAGTTTGAGGCAGTTCAAGGCAGTCCGTCCGTCCGTCCGTCAGTCAGTCAGTCAGTTAGTTGAGTGAGTGAGTGGCCAAGTCAACTCCCATCTGAAGGTCAGTCAGTAAGAATGAGTAGTAACTACTAATCTGGAGCTGGGCAATGCTGCAACCAGACCCACGGAGGTGGATAGAAAATGGTGTGGGAGGGTACGGTATGGTACGGTCATCTTACCCGGTATGGAAGTCTCCCGGTGGGTACTAGGTACTTTCAGGTACACAACAAACCCCCCTCTCTTGTCTCTCTCACTCAAGATTTTCTACTCTTGTATCTGCATAGAGTCGAAGATTCTCAAATAAATTACCCTCTCTCGATTTTAGTTGGAAAGTTGAAGGGGTTGTCCCAACTTCTGCTTTCCTGGTTATGCTGCTGTACCGACCACGCACACTTGGAACTAATCAGAACTGGAGAACCCATACAGTGAACCGAGATCAACCTAGAATCTAGACCATACTATCCGACATGGGTATAGGATCGAGAAGAAATCTTGAGAATCCGTTCGGAACTACTAATCCTTGTTGTCTATCTACACAGAACCTTCTAAACGAACGGCGAGCTCAGGCTTGCTGCCTGCGACGTCTCGTGCTTTACATCATAATCGGTCCCTGTCCCACCTGGATTCATTTGTCTGCTTCCTAGAGGACAGAAGTTGCATTCAGATTGAAGTTCACAGTCTTGAGATGGTTTCGGGTAGACACGAAGTGGGTGCATGGAAACACTAAGTTCAAGGTTGGCTCCCCACAACAGACAGAAGTCAGGACAGGCATGGTAACTGGTAATAAATGGTATTGGCCCCGATTGCAGGTGGGGTCAGGAGTCAGGAACGATATCATTAATATGTTTTCTTTTTCGCGTTCTAGTTCTCCTTTAGTTCTGAGTGTTACCATCACGAAGAGTCTAACTGAAGCTCATTCGCCTGGTGCTGAGAAGAACCAATGTCTAGGTGGTGCCATTATTTAGCCAGCGATTGATGGAAAACAAACCATACCAACACCCGTTCACACTTTGCGCAGACGAGTAATCTAGCTGCTGGTGAAGAACCTTTTGCGCCACCAGCTGACTGCCCGAGGTTCTCCCAAGGGACCAGAAAGGCAGTGCTCGATATGACGCCTTATGGAGCGAGCCACTCGTCTGTATGGACCGATGTAGGTCCATAGGACCCATCCATCCCGTGTAGCAGGAGGATTTTCACGGTTGACGATGCCCTAAGAGTCGCAAGTTCCACTCAAGTGCGACGGGGAGAAGGAAAGAACATTCCGCGCCCCCCTCTCTCCCCTGGGGAACCGGACTAAAACCAATCTTCCTGATTATCGGGATTCTGAAAGTGTAACAGATTCCCCCCCAAGAGCATTGTACTTGGCTGTGAACCGTCGTTATTTGCCAACTAGGAGAGGGAGGGAAAACTCAACGACCTTGGACATTGCTTGCTAACTAGGTACGAACGAGTATTCTATTAGTCATTATTTGCACGCTATTGGGGAATTAACCTTGATGTTCACCAGTAACAGGTTCATGGACATCGGCATCCCTAACTTGGTAGAAGACTAGTAGAATTCTCGAACAACGAAAAGGGGCTAGGTAGAACGGAGGACTCCATCGCCGCGGTATATGACGTTTTGACAAATCGTCTTCCGGTCAGTCTTAGTTTAAGAGGGTGGGAAATCCCTGGAGATACCTCGGTGGGGAGTAGACAATGTCCCTCCCCCTATTGCAGCATAGGGAGATTTATCGGAAGCAAAAGGTCACCCGTTCATGAGCTAGATGTTCGCCCCTTGAGAAAGACTAAAACGATAGAAAGAAATTAGGGGAAAAAACAAAGAAACAAAAAGAAACAGAGAAACCAACCATTCGAGGTCGTACAATAATGCATATACCGTTGATTTTGGAAGAAGTCCAGTTCACTAATAGCTAACGTTGAACCCGCCAATATTGAAGACGATGAAAGCTATCATACCAGCGTACTTAGACTGACTGTCTGTTGGGTGAGCTTCAACTATTGTTGGAAGTACAGATCAAGTATCGGGCCGGTCCATAGCGCGAGCTGGACCTCCGGCCCTTCCTTTGAGCCAGAGCTTACTGCCAGCCAACAGCGACGCACCCAGTCAGTCCTCAATCAGTCCTTTTCAATCGAGATTATGAGGGTGAGCAAGAAAAAAAAATAAAACTCTTTCTTGGTTTTTTTTCCCCCTTCTTTTTTCGTAACCTCCATTTGACTGGATTGAATGCAGACGAACTCTTACCAAGCCACATTATAGGCGCGATGTTCCGGAGAAGAGCCTGCTGGCCTGTTCTTGTTTCTTCCTTTTTGTTCGCTTGCTCGATTCTCATATTTATTGCCTGTTTTGGTCTACCGCAAGTGTGACAGGGTTGGGTCTTTCGGCTACAGGGAGTCGGGGACATACTGTAAATCCTGTAAATCCAACAAGAGCATAATAATGAATCCCCTGGATAGCCACACACACACACACACACACTATACCACAAGTAGGCATTATTATCTCCTCACAAACTTCCTTTGGACCAACAAGCAGAAGCCCGCTTACTCCGTACTGTATGCATTATCTTCCTATCCGGTAAGCACCTTCCTTGTCGGGGTTTCCAACCGTTGTTGACACTTGGTTTTTAATATGAATTAATCAACAACGAATCCATCAGGAATGCGAACCCATCGTGATGTGGCCTATCCCCTAGGACTTCGAGGCCATCCATCATTTTAAATAGCATCGCCAGTATTAATATTCCGGCCCCGTTTCCTTCCACGTGGGTGGCTAAAGTAGCTCTCGGGGACTACTAAGTAGTAGTACGTACTGTGTGGGTAGGGACTCGAGTCGGTATTCTACTGGACGGCGGTCCGTGGTCCAGAATCAATTTCCTCGGGGAAGCAAATTGTATCGGACCTTATTCCCTCTGAATCGCCGGTCATCGTCATCTTCATGATAGGTAATCTCGAAGAAAATTCTGACACCGACGGGACGCCCGTTCCCTTTGGTGTGTCTGTTACTCCCTTAGCCTCTTAACGAATTGTAGCCGACGCTACCGGCTTAGTATTCGTTCCATCACAATCAAAACTGACTCGCACGTCTTTTTTCAACGGTGGATGGACGGCCGGCTAGTCCGGAACAGGTCAGATTCAAGTTCCGTACCTGCTCCAGTCAAATAAGTTATGAGTAATGGATAAGGGATAATTTTCCACGGAGTAGATAGTTAATGTTGTTTCCCCCTCTCTTCTTTTCTTTTCTTTTCTTTTCTTTTCTTTTTTTTTTTTCTTTAATTTGTTTCAAATCCCCCATGAGATGCTTACAACTCTACAATAGTGGTAAAATGTGTAAGAAAGTTGATCGAGGACCCTACATTGGGAGCGGCAACTCCATACATGGTATAAATCGCCAGTGCGCTTTGCTCCCCTCCCATCGGCCAACCTAGAACTAGTACCGGCTGCATGACTTGCATGCACCTCATGAAGGACATGCGCCTATTTATCTGAACCTCCACCGATCATGCATGACTTTGATCCAGTGCATGCAGCTTGCTGCTTGAGTATTATGATGGGCCCTGGTTGCTAGAGAAACAGCCCAATGCGAACGGATCAGGGGTGGTGGGCAGCAGCAGCAGCAGCAGAAGGAGGAGAAGAGAGACTGAGAGAGAGAGGGAAGGAAAAGGGCGTCCCACCCGCTTGGGTCACTAAATAACCGGCCAGTAACTAGTATCGACTATTTACTGGGTAACCTGCCCACTTTGCACATGGCTTTGGAACCCCGTGCATCCTGACAGCTTCCATTTCCTAATTACCAGCAGCCAGCCAGCCTTGACCGTGTCTCTCCCATTCCCTGTGGACGACAGGTGTACTCTTCTACTGTCTAAACTTCCCCCCTAGAGCATCATATTTCCGGTGTCTCGTTCCATTTCCACTAAATCCTCCATTCTCTCCTCTGAATGGTGAGGTGGAATCCGCCACATATTCTGCTTCTCCATACAAGCGAGTAATATAGTTCGAACCCCCTGAAAGGACCCCTCCACAGGGCAAGGAAATTCAGTCGAGATTATCTAGTTCCTTCTAGACGCATTCTGGCTTTCTTCCTTCCCATTCATCCGTTGGAGATCCCTCACTCCTCATCTATTCTCCCATCCTCATTTTCCACGTCGCTCACTAAGCGGAGCATAGTCTCCAACTAGAGATGAAACTGAACTTCGAGCTCATCCTCACTGATCGAGACAGCCTTGTGTCTGGCAACCCTGTCCACATCCGGATTGGGCATTCAGACCGACGGTCTTTGCCAAGGCAGTCTAGGAAGTAGACCATGCTCTAGTCGGACATCGTGCCTCGGGAGATGCGGATAGTCTGCGAGGACTCTCTTGTGTTAGACACGTCTCCCCGGCTTCAATTGCCTCTACTCGTTAGTTGGTCCCTCATCTGTCCCCTGCCCCCTCGACTGCCGGCGTCGTCCTGACTAGTAAAGTCTAATAATTGTGGTCTTGAAGTCTAACAAGCCTGGCCGATACGTAGTTACAATGTGACTGCACACCCCTCCTTTTACTCATCTCAAGTGAGGTAATTTCTTAGTCTAACGGCCGCCAGTTTTGAGAGTGGATGTTGTGTGAAGCATTCATGGGAAACTTAGTCGTGGATTCTGTCCTCAATTTTTTTTTTCTCAAACTAAAGGAACGAGCAAAGTCGGAGCCAGAATATGCTTGGTGCGCGCAATGAAGCCCTTTCAATCCACATTCTTCAATGAACGCCAGGTTGATAACACCTCAACTCATGTGATGCCGAACAGCGATGCCCGGTGTCCGTGCAAATCTATCCACACGCCACTGGTGATCATTACTATCTGCTACGCCTCGAAGGGCAGGATGTCCGGCAATGGACCAGCTGGGATGATCGTCTGAGTGCTGCCCGATCGCTTTCCTAGCGCTTTCAGGTACCCGAATTTGTACTGCCCAAGACTGTTAGTGATTGACACCTTTCGACTAATTACAATTTGCTTACTATGCCAAAGAAGGTGGTCTTCTTGAATGCTCCGCCTCGGGTACGCTGCGTTTCATCATGGTACAGCCGTCGATACCAACGGTCGATCAGCGGATAATCATGCCGGATCATCTTCAGGTTGCAGCGGAAGATCAGGTAGTAGGCTACATCGAACCGACAAATGGTCGTGTACAGTCGAATGTCCGCCTCCGTGATGTTCTCCCCAAATAGGTATGGCTGATGGCCTGGCTGTGCCAGGTGCTGCTCAACGCGGTCCAGGGCCTCGAACAGTGGATACAGATTCGCGTCATAAGCCTCCTGCGTTGTGGCGAATCCGGTTTTGTACACTCCATTGTTAATCTTGTGATATACCCACTCATTCATTGCGTCAATCTCTGACCTCAGATGTGCCGGGTAGAACCCCCCGCCAGGCTGGTTGACCTCACGCAGCTCCTCCGGCAGAAGATGGTCGAACTCTGTGTAAAACATCCTGATGATCTCGCCACTCTCGTTGTTCACGATTGTTTCCTTCCTCTTATCCCAGAGCATCGGAACGGTATAGCGTCCTTCGTACTCCGGATCCGCCTTGAAATAGAATTGGCTCAACTTCGTGAACCCATACAGGGGATCTTTTTCTGCGGACCCCCATCGACCAGAGAAGAACCAACCTTCGGGCCCCAGCTCGGGGTCCAAAACAACAAGCTGGATGATGTCCTCCAGGCCCTTGAGAGATCGAACCAGGTTGGTCCGATGCGCCCACGGACATCCGTAGTTCAAATATAGGACATAGCGGTCCTTTTCAGCAGGGAACTCTGCATTAGGATCCGCTGATACAGTCGAGCGAAAGGCGGAGTCCTTGCGCCGGAAGTGACCGTCTGCATCAGCATGGCGATGCACCTGGGATTCCTGTCAAGGCTTAGCTATCTCGTTATCTCGACGAATTTGGGCGGAGATGATCTACCTGTTCCGCCATACTGCTACCAACTAGATAAGTTCAAGCCGACCAAGGTAATTGATACGTCAAGTAGCACCAGAAGATGAGCGCACTGCCTACAGTCTCCCTGTCCGAACAGCCAGCCAGCTTTCAATTAGTTATACACAACCTTGAGGTCTGGGTGCTGACAAATCGCCACAATGATGACATCTTATGATGCGGGGCAGAGCTTGGAGAAATTAACCGAAGACTGAGCTATCGTCATTTCTAGGGGCAAGTGTGCTGGGAGGATATGCTAATGCCTGGATACTATGACAGGAAGGACTGCATCGGTAGAAAGGACGCTCCAGATAATCCTTTTGGGTGTTGCAGATAATTCTGCACCACCTTGTGCTCGACAACTAACGTGCAGAAGCAGCGCCTGAACACACTCTATCCTCAGCAATGCAATTCTACAGCCTCGTTTCTGTCAGAACACCAAGTCGCTCGGCCACTCCAACCAGGCCGCCGGAGCCATGCTCCAGCCACTGGTCGACAAAGCCCTCCTGTTTGGCTTCGGCAATCTGTTCGGCGGTGAAGGTTTCCTCCTGGGGCCGTTCGACGTAGATCGTCATGAAGCCTGCTTTCTTTGCCGCTTTGAGATCGTATAAATGCGCCGCTACCATCCCACACTCACTAGGATCCAAACCAAACCGCTCGGCTGCTCCATGATACGCTCGGAGGGCGGGCTTATATGCGCCGAAGTGCTCGGCACTGGCCACGTCCATGAAGGGCAGTGATCCATACTTCAAAAGATCTTCTAGAAGGGACACATTGCCATTCGACAAGGTGCAAGTCTGGAACCGGCAATTCAACAGCCTCAGGCCTTCGACCGAGTCTGACCAAGGTTCGAGCCGATGCCAACAGAGTGCAAGGTCCCATCGCTCTTCATCCGATAGGATGTCGTGGAGACCTTTTTGGTGAAGCAGCTGCTGGATGGAGGTGTAATGATGTTCATCGACCGACACGAACGTCGATGATGAACCAAAGTTCCTCGTAAACCGTCCATAGGATGCGCGCCATTCTTCTGCAATGATCTGCCAGTCCTCAGGGGTCATGGCCTGTACCCGTGCGCGGACGTCCGCTGGGAGCTGCTTCCCTGGGTCAAGCAGAGCACGCTCAGCCGCTTTCATCAAAGCCCGAGTAACGCAGGAGCGCCATTCCACGACAGTGCCGAAGATGTCGAAGAATAGAACCTTTGGAAGTGGGCTGATCGGCATAATGAGATGTAAGATTTGACTCGTGTGGCGTACCTATCTCGCTGATGCAAGGTTCCGGTGTCACTTGTCCGTGTTCCGTATTGCACAACGCCGCTGAAGGTGCCTGTCTGTCAGAATGTAATTTCAGAGCTTCTGAATCTTGGCGAATGCGTGTACGGATTAGCTGCGTTCCTATATTGGCACTTCGCGGGTCTCTGAGATATGAACGGTGTAGCAGGAGATCCTCCAAGGCGTCGATCGGGTTAAAACATTCAACAACACCACCTACTGAGAAAAACAGGACTCTAGTTACTCGCCTAACCTATCTAGGTACATAAGTCACACACGGAAAGAGGAAAGAGAAGAGTACCAAATAACCCAAGCGATGATGAAATCATGAGGGGAAAGGATGGCGAAGGCGAACAAAGCGTGCACCGGCAGAAACATCAGCCAAGAGTTCTGGCGATGCAAAGCATGCAAAACGATCGACTCTCTCTTACTCTCACATACTCTCTCCCACCTTTCCTCTCTGCTCTCTAACCCCCTCTCCCTGTGCCGTGTTTGAATAGTGACGAGTCTTTGACTACTCGCTGTTCAGAGTTCGGATTAGACTCCCGACTCCCTGAGCTAACCTGACTATACGGGAGAGGCAAAGAAAGTATTAAATGTGATGTTCCCCACCCCACAAGCTGCGGTGATCTCTGGATCTATCACATTATCACCATCCATCGTTGCTTCAGGTTAATAGGCAGGAAAATACGGAGTACGGGGTTGCGACTCACGGAAAGTCCGCGCATTGCTAGCCCTGCATTGGACGTTCGCCGTTGGCTTACCAGGGCGTCTTCTAATTATCCTTTCCTGGACAATGACAGCTGCAGCCCGATGATCCTTCAAACGGCGTGATCTTGGACTGTCTAGGATCGGAGTAGCGACCGACTCTCTTCGGTTGTGCCAAGGAGGCCTGTCTCTATGCTCTCCTAATTCAGCCAGGAAGACACTATCTATGTGATCGCCTGTCTCGGGGGTGCGTTGTTAGTACCATGATAGTTGATCCTGGTGCTCTCTGGAGCGACGCGACAGCATCCGAGACACCACAGCCGGACCAGTCCAGACCAAGCGCGGATATTCTCCGACGAGGTATTGATGAGGCACTACTGATTATTAGGAGATTAACACTAGCGTTATAGTTATTATTGTATATTGCGATTTAATATGGACTGTCTAAGTATGATCCCTGTTCACTTCTCACTGCAGCCTGCACCGCCGTTCAGGTAACGCACGGCCGACCTGTCAGGTCCGGTTTACCCCTGAGATGAAGGCCGGAAGGCGCAAAATCCAGTCCGTCTTGCCGCGTGGGTCGCCAAGCATGAAGCCGGCGCAGACTACAGCCGATTAGACTGCAAGCCAATTGGCTTTGGTACGTAACTGCTCACGTTCTCTGATTCAGCCAGGGATGAATGTCGGATGCTGATTTGACTGAGCAAGACCGGATTGATAAAAAGAGATGCTCGATAGATACTAGCTGGCGACAAGTCCTTTTGCTCCATTCCTTTACGATCTAACGCACATCATCGCCTTGCGTCACACGGACCGCACGCGAAAGGTGATCGCAGATGGTCGCCAAGCCCTTAAATGAATTCGATATGAATATACTATCCACCCGAGAGGTCCGTGATGGTTTGGTGACAGGAAAGGTGAGTTCAGGTATCGATCCCGTCCGCCGACGCAGGCGTGATCACAAGGAGACACTTGTTTTCCCCCTTCCCTCGCAGACTGCCAACAACAGCAAGGAAGCTTGCAAAAGGGTCATCCATCCTCCCCGCTTCCCTAGTATGTAATTTCCGGACTGGAGACACTACCCAAAAGTTGAGCATCGGCCCGTCTCTCAAGGTGGTCCTGAACCAGGGAACGGTGGAAATGATAAGTGGGGAGCTAAGCTGAACGGAAGCACCCAAGGATCCTTCCCGGCTATTCCTCTCGTGTACCCCTTCTGGGTTTGAATTGACCATGGGATTCAATGAGCAGAGGTAGTATGGAGTACGGAGTACAAAGCGCGGAAATTAAACGCCTCTCATCTGATTGCCTGTCAAAATTCGGGCTAGGTGCTCTCGAGCTGAACCGTCAACTGCCCGGACGACCATCTTGATGAAGGAACTTCGAATCTATTCCGTATCTGGCAGCAATTTGGGAGCGACAAACACCCCATAAGGACGTGACGGGAAGGTTTCCCAAAATATAAGTTGTGTGCAGCATTTTCTGGGGCCGGCGAAAGGATGCTGAAACATGGAGCACGGACATGTTGGAAATCCATTGGTGGCTTTGAACAAGATATTCTGAAGCTTCCCGTCCGCCATTCAATCATACGATTGGGGAGGTGCAAACTTCTTTGACGGGCTACCATGTCGTGTCGACTGCAATCAGTCCCTGCAGGTTGGCCTTCACTTACGGAGTAAGTTAGTTATCCCGGTGGCTTTTTCGACATCCGCTATCTATCATGACGCTGGCCCGGTACAGCCGGTCTCTGGAAACGAGGCTACCAATATTTCTTAGCCCCTCGGAGAGAAGTCATATTTAAGGCAATCTCACCTACCAACAGGCGCGGAATCGAAATCGAGGAGAGGCGATGATCCCATTGAGCCCACCGGTGGACCCGACTAGTGATTGACACGAACTGCCGTCCAGTTCAATACTGCTGCTTTTAGTTTTAACGACCTTCCGCCGGCAGTCTTTGTGCCGGCCGTATTTTCGGGTCGACCTCGGTCGCGTTTTAGTGCACCTTAGCTCAGTCTTTTGGTCTTTTGCTTTTCTCCATTTAATTGGCTTATCTTTGTATTAATGTCCGTTTTATTTTTTATTTATGCATTTTTCTTTCTCTTCTCTCTTTTTACTTTTTTCTTTTTTTTTTTTTTCTGTTTCTTCTTTCTTATTTCTCCTTCTTCGTGCTGGTGTTTTCCTTGCCCCTCCCATCGGATACGCTCATCGGATTCGCGCAAGAAGTACGGAGGTCACAGGGACGATCTTCAGCCTGCCATCCTCCTTTTGATTATAATCTTTGAGTACTATTATAGTTTTTGCTTGTGTGTGTGTGAAATTTCTTTTCTTTTCTTTTTTTTCTTTTTTTTTTTCTTTTGGCTTCCTTTGCCCCCCTGGCTTTCGCGTTTGCCATCCCCTGTTCCCGCGGTGTGTGCTGGGATCAATGCATGTCGCCTTCCAAGTTGTTTCAGATTGGACTCGAGTCCCTTTTTTTCCCCCTACTGTAGATAGTTACTGCCTCTTGTTATTTTTATTACACAAGTATCATTTTCTGCTCGGCTTTGTGCTGTCATTGGCTATGCACTGCCTCCGACGAGGGTTTGGCTGTTACCAGTCCGCTGGTCACCAGCCATTCATCTGCAATGGCGGCGGCCGATCCGTCGCACTGTCAGACACATCCTCTATCACTTGCCTATTGGATCGGGATCCTCAAACCCAGCAGCTGTGGCAAGCTCTAGTGGAGTCGTCCGGTGGTTTCTCCTCACTAGCCCATTGGGTGCGTGGAGTTGGCCTTCGAGTTCGGCTCCCCATCCTCCTCCCCCTAACGAACACCCCTGGACGAAGCTAATGCGCTAGTTTACTCTGGTTGATGGCAGACAATTACTCCGCTGTCGAATGGCCTACCTTTATCACTAACTATGTACTTTACTACTTACTGTTCTAGCTCTTCCCCGCCCGATGTACGGGCCATGGACAAGGTTCTTTCGCGCAAGGCCCAGTCTAGCTCTTGAGCCGGTGTCCTCCCACTCACTAACGGGTGGCCTGGCAAACAATCTCCCCTTTCTCTTCACATCCTTTGTCTAGACTTTCGCCGCCTCTGGCAGGTAATAATACTAATATTTTGGGGATCCGATTTTGCGACGCTGCTGCTTTCTCGATCGCCGTCTGATCCTGTTTCCCTCCATACATCCTGCCCCCCTCCTCCCCCATCCCCGCGTCGAGAGAGAGACACCTTGACTCAGTTCATACTTTGGGCCCCCTCACTGGCCTCGCTTCCCTAGCACATTCACTCCCGCATTGACGCGTCTATCAGGCTCGAGCTAGCCTGCGCATTCTGAAGGAGGCAGGTCTTGAACTCTGATTCGATCGTAGGTAAGTATCATCCTTGTTTCTGCATGCCTTCTCTCTGCTCTCCAGCCCTACTCCCAACCGCGTTCCTTGGCACCCCAAGCCGACACTGTGCTGATCAGGTCTACAGTTTTCCGCCAAAACAGCTTAGTAGCCACCACACCTCAATACATCTCGACGGCTAACGGCTGGCTCAATCAGACCTCGGCTAGTCGAGCCGGTCTCTGCTGAGGACGTCGAGGAGCACAGCATATGTAAAGCTCATGGAAAGCGCATGACGCGGTACTACGATCGTTGATCGCTCTATTATACTCGAGGGGATGCGTTGAGCTGTCGGGCATCCAACAACTTGGGGCATACACACGCGATGGTTACTAATACCGTCTGCTCAAGCCCTCCGGCGGCGAGGGCATTCCCGACTCCCTCTGCGACACCGCAAAGACCTCCTTCCATACACATTCGGGCAGAATCCTCCCCCGGCCTGTCATCTTCGCCTAATTCTCTGCCTATTCTGAATTTCTCGCCCGATGCCCGCAGTGACTACGAGGACACTGCTGACGAGGACACCTTATCGCCACTAGATCCGCGGCGCTTTACACCTACACTGCATGCCTCACTTGTCTCCGAAATCCTCTCCCTGCGGCGAGACGTGGAGAGTAAAACAAAGGCTATCGACATACTAGAACGAAGTCTAGACGAATCACGAACGGAAAACGAAGGTCTTACCGAGCGTCTATCCAAGAGCACCAAGGAGTCTCGTTCGCTCAAGCATCAATTGCAGCTGCTGGAAGGTGGCTCCTCGTCCGCCCTCACTGAGCTAGCACGAGAGCGTGATGAAGCCCAGGAGAACATCACAGATGTCCGTAAGAAGCTTGAACAAGCACAAAAGAAGGCGCGAAGCCGTGAAGAGGAGGTGGAGAGAACAGTACAGCTTTGGGACCGAGATAAAGCTTCCTGGGAAGGCGAACGGAGGAACTTGGAACGCAAAGTCCACGTGGTGGAAGGACGCCTGAAGGTTGTATTGAGCGAGGTAGCCGCTGCTCAAGCAGCTGGTTCGTTTCATTCAGCCCAGGATACCGATGACTCGGGGCGGTATCCGACGGCAACACTGGTAGAAGGCGGGAAAGACAGCGACTCCGCGAGTGTTGATTCGAGAAGCAGTCAAGGGCATCGTCGAACCAGTGTCACAAGTGTGAGCGCCGACAGCGTCGATGAGACCGACTATCACAACGTGCGGTACTCCGTGGCGAGTGTCGCCACCATTCATGGTCCCAAGAGCCAAGGACTGAGTTTAGCCCAAGAACTGGCATTCGACGAGGAAGACGAGTTCGAGTCCTTTGAAACCGATTTTGTACCGGAGTCGCCCGAGGCACTCCCAGAAGAACGACCGGCTTCCGTTCACTCGCAGCTTTCTCGCACAATGAGCATGGGCGCAAAGGCGAGGAAAATCCTCGGTCTTTCTCTGACTAGTGTAGATGGCCATGGACTCAAGGCTGACGGGGGCTCAGAGCCCGGGAGCCCTTTAAAAACGTCCACGACAGCCTATGTGTACTGCGACACGGGCGTCCAGTATTCGCCTCCCCCATCGCCCGTGTCACCATCAAAACCCGAACTACCGTCCGAAGGGCAGATTGCAGAGCGCCGTGATAGCAAACTCACTAACTATCATCAAGATAAAGACAGCGGTACGTCGGCGCTTACAATCGACATGGTATCAGCTTCCTGTCAAACTGTCGAAGACCTTCCCACTCCCCCATGGACTCCTAAGCTGGATGAGACACCACAGCCAGCCCCAGAGGTGACACCGATGGTGTCTGTGTCGGTACAGACGGTGCAAACCCCTGTCTCACATACGGATGACAAAGGAGTCAGTGCCTCGCCAACCGACATGGAGTCGTCTGAACTTGATATCCCAATGATCGCGATACACCCGCCACACTCGGAGCCCCCTTCGCCCCGAGGAAGCGTGGTTCTCCCACCCCAGACCAAGAGCGTTTCCTGCCAGGCTAACTTCAACCCGAGTATCGAGAGTCGAACCATTGGCATCCAAACGGAAGAGATTCGAGTTGACCAAAGGCCTGTCAAGTTACCAGCCAGTCTACTCCCATCCGCGATACCCGATCTCCCACTGCGCGAAAATGCCCAGGAACCTCCTATTCAGCCATACCGTGCCCCTCCTCCGAGATCGAAGAAACGGGAGAGGAAGGCATCTGTACACACTAAGCCAGCCGAGCCGGTGCAAGCCTACCCGGGGAACAATGACAACGGGCCGCTGTCGGAGGGGTCCAAGTCAGAACACAAGCGGCCTCTACGATCGAGTAGCCTCTTTGCTGGTTTCGATCAAGCGAGTGATGATGAGGCCCCTGCGCAGTCCAAGGACGTCTTCACTGATGATGATTTCTTGAACCGGCCATTTGCGTCGTACACCTTGAAGAGAGGCAAGCTTGTCTCCACGCACGGACGCCCTAGCTTGGACGAGTCTCCTCTCCCAGAGATTGACGAGCATCTGCGAGAAGCCGAAGCTGATTTAGCAGAAGCATCAGTCGATCAAGGCTCCAAGGAGGTCATTGGATCTTCTTCGTGGACGCAGCGTTTGGGCTTTGGGGCTTCCGGCGCAAGGCAGCAGGATATCCGTAAAACAGCCATGATTTCCAGTGGGGCAGCAGCGCATCAGAAGATCCGCGAGCGGAGCCCCAGCGAACCGAGTATGGAGAGTGGTAATAGTGCCCATGCTATTGCACCTCCGATCCCTGTGCCGATGCGGTTCAGTTCTAGAAAATTCCCCGGAGGGAGCGACGGACGGCAAAGTCCAACACCGTCCAACCCTCGCAACTTCTCAGATCGCGGGAGACCACCTATTGTGCGACGTCCGACTTTGCGTCGAGTTCGGTCTGCGGCTGCCATGTCGCATGTGGAGCAACATGATCGTCCCGGAAGCCGCTCGTCGCCCACAATGTCCTCATCGTCCTGTGGGCCAGACAGTCCACAACATCCACCCCTTCCCTACGACGAGATCACTGCACCTTTGGGCAAACGGGCTGTGCAGAGGGGTTCAACTCGTCCTCCAACAGCGTCTCGTCCCTTCGCGCACGGGCGACAGGACTCCACGGCCACCATTGTCCAACCCACAAGCGTTGTTGACGCGATTGCACAGACAATGGTCGGGGAGTGGATGTACAAGTACATCCGGAGACGGAGGTCATTTGGTGGAGTTGGTGAGCCAAAGGACAACTGGGAGGGACGCAATGCAGAAGAGGTATCTGCAAATATCACTAACAGTGGCGCAAGACACAAGCGATGGGTCTGGCTGGCGCCGTATGAGCGGGCAGTTATGTGGAGCAGCAAACAACCGACCAGCGGACCAGCTCTGCTGGGTAAGAGCGGCAGGAAACGTAGGTCACCCTCCTCAGGTTATGTATCTGACATTAGTTCATCCAATGCTGACCCTCAAATAGTGGTTATCCAGTCCGTTCTCGACGTCAAGGATGACAATCCGCTACCCAAGGGCTTCAACCCCCAGAACCAATTCAATCGGTCGATTCTGATCTTGACACCCCAGCGTGCCCTCAAATTCACTGCCTCGAGCATTGAACGGCACTACGTTTGGCTGACCGCACTGTCATTCCTGAGTCACTCGTCCATGGGTCTCCATGACCTGGATTCTCTGCCTCCGGTCCCGCAGGAGGAACTCGCATCACCCACCCACGCGGCCACTCTGCGCCGCAATCCAATCCGGGACTCTATCCGCATCGCAAAGGGCCGCCCACGCCCACGGCCCAAGGGTAAACGATCGCTTCTCAGTCAACCGGAGCCTGTGCCTGAGCTACCGCCTGCATTAGAGTCCGTCGAGTCGATGGATGCCGCAGACCCGCCGACAGTGCCACGGTTTTCGAATCATGCGCGTAAGCGCAGCAACACTTCTCCTCGGATACCTATCATCCGCAGCTTCTCGAGTCAGGGCACGATGCCCTCAGTGGCGTCGACGCGCGGCTCGTCAGACCTCTATGGCCCGGTGGTTCCATACGCCAACGGCAGCCTGGCCAGCGTCAGTCGGCGTACGTCCGAAACCAGTGTGCGGACGGGCAACTTTTTCGATGCGATCGGCACGGTCCGCATGGAGGCGTTCATCGACCAGACAAATGGATACAAAGGCCCGCGGTCTGCGCGACACAGCCGAAAGGCGTCGAGCGCCTGGAGCGCGTCTCAAGAGCTGGACTCGCCATACGCAGAGGGCCGCGGGCATCTCCGGCATGATCCATTCGGAGAATTCTGAAAGGGCAGGCCCAAACTAGAAACCAGCGGAAACCCACATGTTTCTTACAGTGGATGCTATCGTTAACTGTACTTTTTTTTGGATTTTATCAGGCACTTCGAGACAAAGTGCTTGCCCGGCTATGGATACCACTCTTTTGCTCGTTCGTTATATTGGCGGGAAATAGTAGTTAGCTAGTTAGCTATTGTTTAATGTTATTAGTAATTGACGGTCTAGGACTGTTTGAAACCATCAGCAGTCTCCCCTCCAAGCAGCAGCATCATCATCATCAGCTTCTTCTTCTTCTTCTTCCCAACATCTAAAGTATATATGACCACAAGGTATAATGTCCCAACAGCTTGAAGATCCCCCCATTCAACACGATAGACAGATAGATGAGATCCACAATCGATACATAATGAAAGCTCACAACTTCGCCGCCTCCTTAACCTCGCCAATCTTCAACTTGGGCGTATACTTCTTCAGCACGCCTTCATTGTGATACTACAAGAAGAAGAGAAAGACATAAGAGTTAGCATCATCCACACCGATTGCACTTTAAAATAAATCTAGCGCAGAAAAAACCCCTCCCTACCAAACTACACAGATACAAGGGAAGGGAAGAGAGTAAACAGAAGGAGAAGCACATATAAAAAAGACACAGAAAGAAACCCACCTTCCAAAACTGCTTCGAGGCATCCTTGCCGGCTACCCTTTTCAAGATCTTTGCGCCACCGGGATGCTCGTCAACGAACTTGGTGACGTCGTAGACGCTGTTGTCGATGATGATGTACATTCCCTTGTCGGGATTGTTGTGGGTGGATACGTCGGCGGGGGTGAATGTTTGGGACATTTTGATAAGCTCCTTTTCCGTGCTACTTCTTCGTCTTCTTCTTCGATGAGGATGATGAGTTGGTGAGAGGACACTGGTGTGTTTTTTTCTTGTTCTTGTTGTGGTGGTGGTGGTGGTGGTGATGGATGCTGGATAGTGGTGATTGTTAGAGTGTAGATGGGGATAGACAAGTCTGGAATCTGGAATCCGGGGTCGGGAAAGTTGGCTTGGTTTAAGTTGGCGGCCGCGGGCGGAGATGATGCGAAGATGCCGAGGTTGGTTTTGGGGGGAGAAGCCGCGGTCGGTTTGTCGCGTGTTGCAATCAGCGGGTTGTGATTGGATCACGCTGCCCACACACTACTTTGTTTCGGTACTTGCGGAGTATCTACAATAACTAGCTATTGACTATTAATCAACTTATTACTATGGGATAGATATTATAACATGGGAAGTAGATGTACATACATACATGCATTATAGATGCTAGCTGTTCATTTGGTATCAACATTTATGAAGAATAATTCTACTATATTCCCTCACATCCATCCTCAATTCTTACTCTTTTCGCCCGCCGCTCCTTGCCCCTTCGCCATCTTCTTCTCCAATCCCAGCGTCTCCAGATCCTTCTTCTTGTAATAATGTGGTGCCACCTCGACCAGCCACTCTGCCTGCAATGGCATGTTGCTGCGCATGTACTCCTTACTGGTTAGCACCAGCTCAAAGTAAATCACCCACCGCGGGTTGACCTCGAACAGCGTGCTAGACGGGTGGAGGTACACCGTCTGTCCATTCTTCACTGTACGATAGCTGTCACCGCCGCGCTGCAGTCGCGCTGCGTTCGGGAAGAATCCGGCCGTGATGGCCTTCTGGATCGGCTGCAGATTGTTGGAGCCGCACGTGCTCACGGACACTTCAACCCGATCACATAGCTTCGCGAGCTGGTCGCGGACATCGCGCGCCCGCGTCAGACTCCGCTGCTGAAGGAAGTTCTCCTTGGCCCAGACGTAGCTGAAGTCGGAGTCAACCCATTGGTTCCAGATATTGAGCAGCGTCAGATGGTCACCGCCATCTTTGATGGTGAAGCGATTCCGTGCGCTGTCCGCGTGGATCTTCTTGTCCTTGGGTCGGAAGAAGAGTGCACTCGCCTCGCCCAGCATTGACACGATTGACAGCACTTCTTCCACGCAGCCGTACTTGTCGGCCGCTAAAATCGCCTTGGCCAGCATGGGATCCGTTGGGAACTCGGCCATCTGTCGCCCGATCTTGGTCAACTCACCTCGATCGTTCAGGGCCCCCAGCGCATATAGCTGCTCCAGCGCACGAATGATGGTCTCCGCCGGAGGAGGGTCCATAAAGTCGAAGTCCAGCAGCTGGTCGATTCCCAGGGACTTCAGCATCAGAATGACACTGCTCAGATTGGTCCGCTGAATCTCGGGCGTTGTGCTTTCCTCCAACTCATTGTAGTAAGCCCACTTGGTGTACAGTCGGAAACACTTGCCCGGACCGACACGTCCAGCACGACCGGCTCTTTGGTTTGCGGAAGCTCGCGAGCAGGGAGTTACAACTAAACTTTCCATACCCGTCCGCGGGTTGAAGACATTCTCCTTGACAAAGCCTGGGTCAATCACGTAAACAATGCCGTCAATGGTCAAACTGGTTTCAGCAATGTTCGTTGCCAGCACGACTTTCCGTGCCTTTGGCGGTGTCGGCTCGAAGATCTTAGTCTGTAGCTCGGACGGGAGGTTGGCGTAGATGGGACATATAATCATCTCGGGGATCTTGTTCCCTAGTTTTCGCGCTGTTTCCTGGAGACTCTGTTCCGCCGCCTCAATCTCTTCTTGACCAGTCAAGAAGACGAGGATATCTCCAGAACCCTGAGTGACATGGATTTGGAAGACCGTCGTGATAGCTGCAGCCAGGTAATTCGCTTCCGGTTGGGACGTATAATGAATATCCACAGGGTACCGACGACCCGGGATGTTGAAGATCGGAGCGTCATCGAAATACTGCTGGAACTTCTGAGCATCCATTGTGGCGGAGGAGATCAGCAGCTTGAGATCTGGCCGCGCCTTCGCAATATCCTTCAAAAGACCACAGGCGATGTCCGTGGGCACCGTTCGCTCGTGAGCCTCATCAATCATCAAGGCAGAGTACTGGCCGAGATCGGGCTCCGTCAAGAGCTCACGCAGCAACATACCATCCGTCATGTACTTGAGCACGGTCTTGTCGCTGGTGTTGTCCTCGAATCGAATGGCGTAACCAACCTCGTTGCCCAGCTTCACCCCCATTTCTTCCGCCACACGAGAAGCCACACTCATAGCAGCAACTCGACGCGGTTGTGTACATCCAACCTTCATGCCATCCTTGGTGAATCCAGCTTCGTGAAGGTACTGCGGAATCTGCGTCGTCTTACCCGAACCAGTCTCTCCCACGATGATCAAGACTTGGTGGTCGCGCACTGCCTGAATGATCTGCTCTCGGAACTGATAGATGGGCAGGCTCTTTCGTGTGTCCTCCATCGACTGTGCCTTCTTCTCCGCCGCGTCAATCTGCTCCTGAAGCCTGCGCTGCTCCTGCGTCATAGGCTTTCGAGTGCCTTCCATCTTGGCATCCACAACGAAATTGATCTTTTGCGAATCGTCAAACACGTACTCATAATCGCCCTCGTCGACGAATTCAGCCCGATTTATCTGTGCCTTAGCTTTGGCCGTCTGCTCCATCTCCCATTCTTCGTGCTCCGTAATGAACCGCTCCTGGCCAGCATCGTCACGATCCACATAACGCTTGTAGAGCGCGTCTTCCTTTTTCTTCCGGTCAATTTTGCCCTTCTCTGTGATATAGTCCTCGGGCATCATGTAACCATCGCGATAGTCGTCGATCCGTAACCGTTCCTCCGCAATCCGCAGAACTTCCCGATTGCGCGCAAATTCCTCCTTCTCCTTGCGAGTCAAGGTGGGATTATCGCGCAGCTCCGCCGTCTCCTCGGCGACCTGTCTACGCAAGAGGGCCAGCCGCTCCGTCTCACGCTTTTTCAAATACTCCTGTCGAGAGCGCAACCTCAGGTCGGGCATGACAGCCGCCCGTGCAGAGGCATCATCCGCCAACGCTCGTCGCCGCGCAGCCTCACCAGACCTTGTCCGATCCTCAACGATCTTCTTCGTTTTGCCATCATCCTTCTTAGCAAGGCGTTTCGCAAACTCATCTCGCTCCTCGAGGTCCCGCTTTCGGTCTTGCTCCTTCTTCGTCTCCGGGTCCAGTTCCTCGGAGGCGTTCGACCGCGGTGACGCTGACCCGTCCTCCAGCCGAGTCCGTTTCGAAGGCGACTCCTCAAATTCGCCCGCCTGCTCATCATCCTCGTATAGCTCATCGTCAGGTATCTCCTCATCTCCCCAGCGATCATCGAAGTCATCGACATTCCGTCGCCGTACCTTCTTAGTCCGGGGCCGGTCGCGCGATTCCTCTTCCCGACTGCGATCGCGTTTGCGGCTCTCGTCCTTCTCCCAGCGGCTGCGACCGCTCTCGCCATCCTTGCTGCTCCGTCCACCACTCCGATCTTTATCCCTGCGTCGCCGTCTGTCCCGTTCCGCCTCGACGTTCATAGGGCCCAATGACCCTCGAGTTTCCGGTACGTCATCCTCCTCCATTTCCAGCAGTCGATATTTCTTCCTTGACGATGCGGCATCACCGCGCTCTTTGCTTGCCACATTGGCACTGGCAGCGCTGGACCCAGCCTTCACCCCAACCCGTCTGTGGAGTTCGCTGCAAAACGAGCCAATGTCATCGGAGTTGCCGTCCAGGAAAGGGAGTAGCTTGTCTTGCAAAGCGGAGGCTGACTTGGCGGAACTGGCGGTGGCAAGCACGAAGTCGACGACGGTAGGGTCCGACGCGTTGGTAAGGCGGAGGAGAGAATCCGACACGAATGTTCGATGATCCATGTTGCGAGAGTATCTTGCCTCGAGCTTGCACGGCCTAGGTAAAATAAGATCGTAAATTCAAGTAGGCCGAGTGCAATAGCAGTGTCTAGGACTTTGGCATTAGGTGGTGAGAAATTTCCAGTTCGTGTACTTCCGTGATGAGCCTTTAAACCGAGTCGCACATCGTCGTTGCGTATGGAGAAAAGGCCAACGGCGACAGGGGAGGAGGGGGTGAGATTTATCCAATGGATTTGATATAGAGTCGAGGACCTGGAGTTGTAAAGTTGACTGTAGCGGTTGCTAGAGAAAGCTCGGCGACACCACAGCGTTGGAGAGGGTCGGGGAGATGCAGGCAAGATGGAGGTCGCGGAGAGGAACTGCAAGACGCCGCTGCGGGCGCCAAGACCGAATCCAGGTCGGCCAGTGGCGAGTCTCCGACGGGACTCTCCATTTTCTCTCTACGTATCTACAAACAACCATCTACGGCAATCTAAAGATCTTACACTTTTACGCTTCGACTGTTGGGTTTGTTCGGTTCGTCCAAGTCAGATGTACATTTCAATATCTATTTCACAAGCATTATCCTGTTCTCAAGCCGGCTTGATCACTTCGAGGCGGTTTCTCGTCTGCCAAGGACACATAGAATGGAGTAGTGAGGACAATAGGAGAAGGCAAAAGCATGCAGGATGAAAGAGTATATCGAACCAAGCGAACACAATCTCGAAAAGAAAATGGCGCGTACGCCAAGGATATTTAATACATAGACATCTAGAAATAGGGTAGTAGAGGTCATCAAACGCCCGAAGTGCACGAGCAAGAACTACTCCAGTGCCTCGAGTCACTCCGACAAAGGAAATGAAGCATCAATAAAACAAATGTGGTGAAGAGAAGATGAGTAGTGGGAATCAAGGGCGAAAAGCAAAACAAGAGAGATGGCAGGCATAGAATTATAGACATGTCGCCTCGGTCATCCTGCGTCACGAGGTTTTCAACCTGCAGAAGACATGGGTACGTGAAGAAGGGAAGGAAGACGCGATAGAGAGGTAGAAAAAGAAAAGGATAAAAGAAGCCTATCATCATCGCTAAATCAACGAGTCATGTTCACAAAGGAAAGAAGGAATGAGTGGACAACCACCCCTCCATGGGACTAGCATATCGGTCATATCAACATCGTCCAAATCATGAAGGATGGTCGGTAAGACATCCCGATCACATCAAGGTCATCGAGAGAAAAGAGGCATTAATATCAAAAGCTCGATTCTCCGCATAAACGCCGTCATTAGATGGTATTGTAAAAGGCAATGCGCCAACTCCGTCCAAATGCACTAGATTTGTCAAGTCGTGGTGATTAAACATCGATCATCTCGGCGTCTTCCGCTAGGACCTCGTCGGCAGGGCCCCAGTTGCCTTCGTAGACGGTGGCACCCGCACGACGCCGGCGGGCGACGAATTGGACCCCGTATGTTTCTAGTAATTGATCCGCAGTTGGTCTGTCAAGTGGTTCAGGCGAGATCATCCAGCGCACAATCTTGTCCAAAGCCTGCTCATGGCCAGCATCAACCATGAAGCTAGGGGGATCAACAAGCTCTCCAATTCGAGCGGTAGAGGTCATGTCCCGTTTGCTTGTGCGACCTCCGAAGAAACTGTCCGTGCCGTAATCATCCTCGCCAAAGTCTGAGGTACATAGCTCTTCGAACGATGGTTCTTCTGAGATCGGATTACCGGACGCATCGCGGAAGACGCTGGTCTCGAAACTCCAGGTCAAGCTGGGGATATCGCTCATGTCTCCATTGCGGAGCTTCTGCCATGAGAGGCCATTGTCAGGCAGCTCAACATTGCCGGCGATCTCGAACATTATGAGGCCTAGAGAGAAGATGTCCGCTGGTTTATCATAGCGACCCATCAAGATCTCTGGCCCAATGTATTCGCGGTCACCCTCGCCTTCGATTCCGTCTTCTGCTGGCCAACGTGCGGCCATACCAAAATCAGCAATCTTAAGCACGCCTTCAAAGGTAATCAGGATATTGGCGGGTTTAAGATCAAGGTGAATGAAGCCCATGTCATGGATATGTTTCAAGCCCTGTCGTGATGGTTAGCACCAAACTACATCTGCCGAAAATTTCAGCCGCCAACAGAAGGTCAGAACATACCATTGATAGTTCCAGCATTATCTTCCAGATTCGGAAATCGTCCAATCTCGCCTTGAGCCCAACTTGCGCAAGGAAGACATCCAAGCTGCCTTCTTCACAGAATTCTGTCTGAATGTAAAGATGGCCGTTATCCTCCCAACTGTTCATGAAGGAGATGATGTGGTCTGAGTTGGTCAACGACTTCAGAATGTCCACCTCACGAATTCGGCGTTCGCGGTCCTTGAGCCCCGAATACGGCTGCTTTGACTTCTTAACGGCCCATACTTGTTCGGGCAGCACCTTGGGAGGGAACATCTCGCTTGGGTAAGTAGAGGTGACCGATGTGTCCTGAGGTTCGGAAACACGGTAGACTTGAGAAAATTCACCAGTTCCAACAAGTTCTACCCGTTCGAACCGCGAAGTCAAACTGGGATCGACATCTGGTGCATGATAGCCAGCCAACGGAAGGCTAGGTCGTTTCCCAGACTGGAATGAATCACGAGGACCAGTTGGAGTTGCGGGCAGGTTAGTAGAAGAATTGAAGTCAGGCTGAGCGGACTGCTGCTCATTCGAGATTGAAAGTCCACTCGGATCGGGAAAGAGATGATCTTGAGGCGTACGTGGCGAACCACGCTGGAACCTGTCGTGCAAAGGACTGGAGTTGGTGCCTTTGGCTTCCGCCAATCGTTCAAGAGAGGCAATCTGCGAGACTGGGGGCGGATAGGTTCGAGACGGGAAAAAGCTCTGCTTCGTGGGTGTCGGTGGGAAATCATTTTCGCTTAGCGGTTGACTGTTTCGGCCGCAGGGCGATTGTGATGGTAATAAATCATCGCCATCAATGCTTGCAAAGCTGCCGCGTCGGGAAACCTCAGGCCTGTTGAAAGAGCTTCCAAAAATTCCCATGCCTCTAGCAAAAGGTCCGGATTTGGGGCGTGTGTTAGAAGGATTGAAGGGTGACGGGGGTATCGTATCCGATTGCCGCACCAAGCCTGACATTTCCAAAGGCCGTTCCGGCTGTATTCTTCCACCGGTAGGAAAGAGATTAATGGGCCGTTTGCAGGGGGTATCGGGCATGTTCTTGCTGAATCCCAGCGTGTTCTGAGGATCGTCGACATTGCGATTCTTCTTGGATATAAGACCAGTAGACATGAACGCTGCTGGGAGAGGCTTGACTAGTTTGTAGTTCTCCGGGGTAGCAAAGGAATCGATGGACGACGTCGAATCCTCACGGTTAAGATGCCGCACCGGCGCCGGCCGAGCGGTCCCCGCAGGGAGAGACTTTGAGAAGTTTATTATACCTCTGGGGCGATCACCCTTGTGAACGGGCTCATGCGTCGGAGAGTCGTCTCCAAGACTCGAACTCGAGGAGGATTGTGTAATTGTTCTGGACAGGGGATGAGCAGAAGGTCGGGGCTGTTCGGCGTTGCTGCCGGTCGATGCAAACAATGGGGTTCCTGGCGATGGTCGTGACAAGAACGGACTGTCCCGGTTCGGCTGGAAAAGACTTTGATCCAAAGACATGCGAGGTCGGACTGAGAGCGGAGTCCCGTTGTCTAAGGCATCAGGTGAATCATCCATAGCCTTGGCCCGAACAAAAAGAGAGCGATCACTCTGACGCTGCTGTAGAGTTGACCGCCGTAGAGAAGAAGATCGTTTAGGAATAGTAGCAAACGGGCTAAACGGTGTGATAGGGGGAGGGAAGGAGGGTGTGGTCGACTCTGGGGAAGCCTCGACCTCAGGCTCTTCAGCAGCGTTCGGTGTGACTTCATTATCAAAGATACTAAATTCACCCGATAAGCTTGCTGCATGGACACTTCGCCTTTTAGCTGATGGGCTACCGCGAGACACTCGATCTAGGTTCATGATTCCGTCACTCCGCTTCAGCGGGCTAACCGTGGCATATGAGCCAAACGTTCCACTCCGTCGCTTCTCAATGCGGGAGACGGCCGGGCGGGGTCCCAAGGAGGGCTCCGTGCATGCAGGCGTGTCACTTGGACAGGAGTCTCTAGTATCCGCGTTATCGGGTTGAACAAGTCCGGGTGTCGTGGGTGTGTTCTCCACGCCTGGTGTCGTTGGGATCGACTGCGCAGGCTTTGCATTTCCCTGGTCCGTAGAGACGTTCAAAGCACGCTTCACGGGGCTCCTCGGAGAGGTCCGCACGCGGCGCATGGTTGGCCTCGTAATCTTTCCGCTTGGGTGATATGGGACTGCGAATGGTGACTGGTGAGAGGAGCTGGGGAAAAGGACAAAGTTGCTCTGGGTGGATCTTCGTGAAGGTGACAAAGGCGACGAGATGTATGGCGTTGTTTTGGACGGGGAATGGCCTCGAGAAGTCAGCAACGAGAAGTTGGAGCTCTTCGAAGGTGAACGAGATAGTGACCGGCGCAGTTGTCGAATGGCCGAGTTAGCATCCATGTGGTGAATGCCCGTGTGCGAGGGCAGGTGTAGTGTGCCACCCGCATCACGGTGCGGCGAAAATGTCGCGACCATGACGATCACAAACAGTCTGTAGAAAACGTAGAACAGATATGCGAGCTCTCCAATACCGTGATGGCGAGGCCGAGTTCACTAGAAAAGTCACTAATAGGTGGGTGTCGTGATGGGGTTGGCTAGACAAGGTGTAAGGCAGTATACAGTTGACGACGCGGGACGAAACGACCTCAAGTCGCGATGGGTGTACACAACAACAGAGGCTTCTGGGGCCAACAGAGAGTGTGTGTGGCGGTGTTTTCCTCCGCCTGTCGGTCTAGCCAGTGACAGGGGTCGGAAGTTGTTGTTGACCGCAGTGGAATGCTAGGAAAAGTAAGGCTGCGCGCCTATGGCAGGGTGCAGCCAAAACAAGTCGAAGATGCGAAACGACGGCTGTACATCACCAGCCTATTCCGAGACCACGGGGGGCTTCGAATGCGCCTGTTGAAGCCTCCATACACCCCAAGAGCGTGTGGGAGAGAACAGGAATAAGCACAAGCGGGACTCTTTTTCGCGCTCTGAGGCACGGGGCCACGCGCCTGAAACACGCAATATCCTTGGACGGACCTTCGCAGTGTCGCTCGGCGCCTAATGCGATATCTTTCGATAAGACGGAATGTTTCAGAGTGACAACCCAGGCGTCAAAACAAGCAGGCGCGACGCGCGAGGATGCAGCGGCGACAGGAACGAGGACAGGCGCGACGAGGCGGACGCGAGACAGTTCCCAAACAGCGAATAACTGCAAGCGATGCGCGAGAAGAGGTAGCGAGTTGCAGAGAGGGATGCGAGAGGGATGATTTTGATTTGATAGAAGGACACCGGCAGCAGCAAGATTCGTCTCCCTTCCGTCTCCCTTTCTTCCTTTAAAACTTGAATGACTGCGCTTCTCCGACGGAGTGACTGGCAGCGCAAGGGGTGACGCGAGATGATGCCCCAAAAAAAGAAGCAGACAGCCACGCGAAGCAGAGGGGTCGAAAACGAAGAAAGGGATGGGGAGGCAGTGGTGGTCGGTAGTAGTACGTAGTGGAGATGGTGGTGGGAGATAGGATGGGCGGCCGGACGGAGGGGCTGGCGATTGGGGACGGAAGTTGCGGTATGCAGAGCCAACCTTCAATAATGAGGGATCAATCGTCCGATGAATTTCCCTTATGGGAGGAGAGTTTCGACGGTTAAGGTTGGGGAAGGTGGATAGTCGATGGCTGGAGAGAGAGGGCAGGCGATGATGGAGACACAACACACTGGGAGAGGTTGGCAAGGGAAAAAAAAGAGAGGCGAATGAACATAGTGGTCAGTTAGGTGACCACGACTAGTAGTTTACTAAGGTGGTCTACTAGGTACTTAGCGATTCTATCGGCAGGATTTGAGTGGTTCAGGTTCAGGTACCCAGCCAGTTACGCCTTGGAACCTCGATGTTTCTGTCGCACGCGCGACTCTCGCGTCGTTTGTTGTTGTTTGTCCCACTCGTTTGGGTTTAGCGGCGGAAGTCTCACGCGTTTTTTTTCCCACCCCCAGGCAGGGTTCGCCCCTCTCTCCCAGTGGATCATACGATACGGACCGCGTTACCATACACGCACACACACACACAACATACACGCACGAAGGTGTCTATCTATACTTGATAGTATCACTTCGTTTGTTACCAGGGTAGTAGAATTTATGTTAGTTAGCATCTGAGAATTATTCATCCCGTAACTCATGACTAAATGGCTGGAATGTTATATTGGGGCTGAAAAAGTGATTATCCTTTGTCACAGTCTTGGTTGGCCGGCTGGCCTGGCTTAGGATGATGTTCAGGCATCCATACTAACGAGACTAATTCCTCCCGTACTGACCCTTTCGTTCCAAGACAAGGCTTCGGGTTCTATCTGCCGTCGCCCCTCCCCCATTGTCAAACAATATCATATCGATAATGTTGATAAGGACACGCGGGGGAACCGGATCAACTCATTTATCCTGCTCCCTTGCATGTGCGCCAAAATAAAATACTCTCAAGTAGATATTACTTGGTTCAACACCCGGCCACCAACTAATGAAACGCTTAAGGTTCCAGGCTGAGAACAGGCCTGTACTAACAACGCAGTAAACTAATCTTTCCCTGAGTTTGTCGCCACCAATCCTTTCGGCTTGCTTGCAAGTCTCGTGCTACATACACTAGTTAGTAGTATCTATAGTACGTAAACAAGATGATGACAGTGGCAAGATCTGGCCAATGTATCTTTCTTCTTCTTTCTCGCCATTTCTGGTTTTATCTCAATTTAGTTTTCCTTTCCTTTCCTTTTTTTTTTTTTTTTCATTCTCCACACCCTTCAATCGGACTTAGATCAGGCACAACACGGCTTAGGCATCTGTTGGGGGTCTCCCGACGCCCCATCTTCCCGTGCTTCCATCATCCTTCTAGTGCAGACAAATTAACTTGGGCGCCCAAACGTAGTAGGCAGACTCTATAATTCATAATTCACCATTTTGACATAGGTAAACAGTCCAGCTATATCTAGATGCCAGGGTAACCACAATGCCTACCTACGCGTTGTTTATCACGCTGTCGCTTCTTCCAAGTTCCAACCCAAGGCTCCAACTTCAACCCTACGCTACAAACCCCTCAGCACCACGTGTTGTCCCTCATTGTCGACGTGTCCAAATCGAGAGTAACTGACGTCGGAGGGCCTCCAATCGCAGATTATAGTCTCAGATGGATGGATACACCTAGTGCCTACCATTTCCGTCATGCGATTCCCCCAGTATGATACATACCACTAACTTCCCCCTTCCCCAATACCCACCCCCCCTTCATACATACGTCATTGAATACTCAGTCATTCTACTTGACGCACTCCGAATATGATGGATAACATCATAAATCTAGAGATATGGCGGGCTACCCCACACGATCTCCTTCTAGATTGCCTGCTTCCGAGCTCTATCGTCTGAAGGAATGAAACGGTCTCGTTGCCTCAGGCGACTGGACTTGCAAACGCCGTGGTGATCATGAGTTGACTATTTTCATCGGAGCCGACAATTAGGTATCGATGACTTTGACTAGTATGTTCTCGTACCACATATCTCGTTCTTCGAGGCGAATCTGCTGTGGGATATTTCTCTTCTTTTACCCTCGCGGGTCTGTTGCGCTATACCGATAACTGGTGTCGTTGTAGGCGCAGAGTTAGTGGTTCGGGACGTAGCATTATCCCCAAAATATATAGCGCTTCCTAGCACATTTAACAACCACAACTACTATTTACTAGTATCAATACCGCTACAAGAAGCCAATGTCAACACCTGAGCCCTTACCTTGCACACAACTCTGCGTAAAAGTCGTTTTAAACGCTAACTATTGACTATGGCCATAGGCAATTATTAGGCAGATCCAGACTAATACCTAACCCTTGATTCGATTTATTGGACTTCATCCCATCCCTACGAGCCCAACCGTTGTCGGCAGCATGACTCAGCAAAGATCTGCTCTGCTTCAGGTTAAAAATCGTAGTGAACCCAGCAAGGTAACGACTAAGATTCAGCTCAGCAATCACGCATAGATTGCATGCAGTAATCTTATCCCTTACGCCGAACCCTCCCAAGACCCCGTAAGCTTTCTGCAGCCACCTTGGCCGTTTCTCGGCGTGGTCCGTCCGCAACTTTTCTTTGACTGAATTCGGTTCATTGAAATCGTATTAATGCATAAACTCCAAATCTAATCTGGTCGTCCATGATCTACATCGCCACGACCATTATTAGCTGAATATGACATGTCTCATCAGTAATCGAGGCTGCACCAAATCCCGATTTTGCTGCACGGGATACTCGATAGTATTGATTTACTTTGCGCTGAAATGGTTCCTTCAGCCATCCAGATCTTCTGAAAATCGTCGTGGCTTGGCCAATTCGAACGATGGGTCACTAGCAGTACCCCCCCCCCCTCCCTCCAAGACGCATTGACGCGCCGACTCAAATCGGGATTTTGCAAGCAACATATGCAAGAAACTCTGTGGCTGTGTGAAACAAGTTCTCGCTGCTGCGGGATTATTGCAGTCACATCATGTGCCCACCAGCATTTCTAGGAAATGGCGGTACTCCGTTGAAGAGCCCAGTAAATTGCAGTGTGCTGGGTCGTCCTGCAACTGTCATGCGTGTTAAGCAATTACACCGAATCTAGCTGGGCTTGCTCGGAGTATCTTTGATTTTCTCGGCTTTGAGAGGTACGGGGCAACTTCTGTTCGTGACGGAACAAGAGTACTCCGAGCTGCTAGAAAGAAAATAATGGAGTGACGATATACTGGGCTTCAGAGTCCATTGCTACTGACCTGGATGTTTTGCGTAAGGTCTTCAGCATGGGGACTACAGCAGAGAATCGAAAACTGGAATCATGCGTCATGTTCACTTGGGCAGTTGATAAGCTAGGGACGGAGTAGCCAGCAATAGATTTCAAGAGCATTATATTGACTAGGAGCTCCGATATTAGCGACCTTCAAGTGGAACTTTTGCGTCTGACTCGATCAGATGAATGCCGTCGCTTTGTTCTTATCTCCAAAATCTCCTGATATGATAGAAAGGAGCGCAGATGCTCAAACAGGCCTTTACGCAATGAATAGAAAGTACTCGCGCTTTCTTAAGTATGATAGGTGAGTAGGGATGTCGGACGTGCCTAATGCACCTCCACATGCAAAAACATACATATGCGAATCATCGGATCTCCTATCTAGACAGGTGAGCATGCCGGAGTATATAGAACAGTACCTCAGACTGACAGCAGCATGAACATGCAATCTTTGCTTCTATCCCGTCTGGAATGGAACAGTACGCAGCAAGGGACTGGCGAGATATGTTGTGCAAGTGCATGCAGCGTCCAGCCGGCGTTACCCATCTGACAGGCAGGAAGGAAGGAGATTTTGGTTTTGAATAATGTTCGGAGTTTTACTATGATACATACAGGGGGGCGCTTCGAGTTGCAAACGTGGGGCCCTGAAGCGTTCCGGCTAATGCTATGGCAGGAGTAGATATACTGCAATTATGCATGGGCATGCCGTTTGGTGAGAATGATGCTGGGTTGGTACGAACGGCATCACTAGAAACAAACAACGGTAACGGGTTGCTTCCTGCTTTGGACGCCTTAGTTATGCGACTTTTACTGCTCGAGGCTTAAAGAGTGTAAATAGGGTGATGAAAGTTGAATGGTATGCTTCTTCAGGAAGCAATGGATAATGCCAGTTCAATATCATATCATATAATACTGTTATAAGCACAACCTTGGTAGAGTGCTCTTCTAAGTAAGTTAGTACGAGTAATGACTGGTGCTATACTGTTGATTCTGTAATTAGAATCATCACTGCTTGTTGCAAATGGCTCAAGTTCTGGGTGCTGAACCTTATGATAAATTAAAGTTGTGGAATGGGTATGAGCACCATGACGGTGTCTCATGGTGGGACTTCAGGGCATGTCGAGACCAAGGTACTGGTGCACGTCCATTCATTCCGGACAACCTGATGGGGTTGTATTTGTATAACACATTTCTAACATCATGCAAAGGGCTGTTGGACACATGAAATGGAGGAGCCTATACGTATAACAACTGTCTTCAGTTGCGTTAGAAGGCCTGATGCTTCTCTGCATCATATGATACTGTCAAATGGTCATGACAGAGTATAGAAGTGTTACCCAATATATCATGAGGACCCTCAGAAGTGAATTCCAAATCCCATCCCAAACTACAGTGGGGGATTGTCTTTAGTTCGGTACACCCGTGGGTTCGTCCACGTCAAGGACTGTACAATAGCGTACATCATGTGTAGCGATTGAATTACCCAGGTACGTCCCACGAATATACGTCTCTATCTCCACCGAGGCTGTTAAAACAGTGGTATACTCTGATACTGAAAGTTGACGATGACCGTGGCCACAAACTTCCTGAGTAGCGCGTCTTCTCATAAGTCTCTGCATGAGATGCCTGCTGGGCGCTTATATGTAAATAAACGGAAATGGTTTCGCCCACAATAACTGATATGTGAAGCTCTGATACAATGCATACTTAACTCTCACATGCGAGGACATATGGATGGCTTTCTGAAGCACTAAGCCACCCACATTTGTGTGCTGACACAAAACAATCTGACGACATACCGGTTTCAATCGACTACTTTCTTTGAAGGACCCCCACGTTCCTGTTAGGAGAAGGAAGCGTGCTCAACCGTAGTTGGATTTCGCGGGCAAAAGTGAGATGCCTCAAGTGACTTTGACCTGCATCCGCCTGAGAAAGCCAAGTCTATCATTGCCTTGGTAAGTGACGGTAGTAGTGTAGGATATTCTATCGTGCGGGGGCACAACCAGTCAGAGTTCGCTTAATATAAGCAAGAAGTATCGGTGAGGGGAAATACTGATTACGTCTCTAGCGAAAGAACAGAGGCACAAGGGTTTCAAGGATCAAGTGGTGACTAGGCAATGTCATTGAGAGATATGTTGCATTCGTTCCTAAGCAATGGCGTCTGATCCTGACAATCTTGCACATGATTCGAGGTTGAACGACGGAGTCGGAGTAGCCCAGGATACCCAGCCTGCTGCCGCAGGAGCATGGAAGGGGTTAGCTGCCTAGGTAGCGTCTTGCATGAGCCAACCATCATTCGGATATTCATAATCTCGAAGCTCGATTACGGCGGTAAATAAGCGGACTCTCTCGTATGATGAGGGGGCTGCTGCATTGGAGTGGAGACAGAAACAAGGTGAGAGTCGACAGGCTCATAGATCGACCTCGGACATACGTAAGTAGTACTAGGTACTACGAAGAGATTTACCACCCGATCAAAGGAGCAAGGTACCCACAAATACACAGCAGCACTAGTCGAGACAAGCGCTGGAAAATGAGCAAGACCAAAACAGCGATCGGCCAGCCCAAGCTTGGGGCGAATCAGTCCATAGCCATAGTCATCCAGTTTTAGCGTTAGCTCCGTAGCGGCGTAGCATGTGCCTTTGGGCCAGTGTCGACCCACGTTTTGTAACCTCCCCTCGTCAAATAGAAATGAACGTGCACGGGGGCCTAGGTCAAACGAATTGCGAGCATGAGATCGTCCATAAGTGACTCTAACCCAGACAATGATCCCTGTTTACGTCCGAGTCCCAAGGGAGGGGGACTTTGCGGCGGGGTAACCGCGCGGGCCATTCTGTATGTACCTTTGACCTCGATGGCTTTTTCCTAGTATGTCATATACGCACTAGATGTTTGACGATCGGATACCTCTATACTATAGTTTTGTAAAGCAGCACGTGCTTCTGAGTCTGACACTCTGACACTGGGCATATAGTACGTGCTGTGCGAGATTGCCGTATTAAACCCCCCCCCCCCCCCCTTCTGATGGATGGTGTATAGACAGGCAGCACTTGGGTAGTCACACCATGTGAGACAGCAAGTATCCACCACATTGTGCTAGAGAAGAAGTGCTGGGCGCTTGCAGGTGCGGTAGAAAACCATCTACCAAAGAGAAATAACTTACAACTTCGTATTGACTTGGTGTGGGGGCGGTGGAAGGGGATTTCTTACTTTCTTTCCTGCGAACCGTAGATTGCTAGGGCGAAGCCGGTGCGAAGATCAGGGCAGCAGTGGACAGACTGCCCGAAACAGGTAGGGCATGAGGTGGTCCATACCGAGTAGATTAGAAATCCGTGATATCTGCTAGGCCCGAACAACAGCCAAAGAAGCAAATCACATTCAGGTCGGACTTTGAGACCAACCACGGTATGATCAGCCGGCAAAAGATGGACACTACTGACCAGTGTTGTTTCGATAATTAGATATTTTAGCCATTTGAATGACCAATCGATTTAAGGAAGCTCTCAAAAAGGTGAAGGAGCATAGTCAATCTCCAATGGAGCTTGCCGCATTCGTACAGATTGCGATCTTGCATGCGTGTGTGGGACATCGTATCCATGCGATCATTTTCTGCTGAGGCCCGCTGACCAGCAAACCTTACTACTGATCGCCGACATGGAACAGCAGCGGGAAAGGTTTCCAGTGCATCGAGTGGTCCCTGGATGTTCATTTGGGGTGCGCCACCAGCCCAGTGTTTGGGGGTGACATGAATGAACACCTCATGGCTATTCGGGGCCTAAACGAAAGAAGAAATTTTTGCGCGACCCTCTCAAGAGTCTAAGGATTAATAACTTGATGCCTGAACGTCTTCCTGACGGTTAAGACATTCCATACTCGGCTGTGCTGGATTTCAATGATAGTACTCTCAGAGAGGGAAAGGACCCTTATCATGATTGGTACCTGAACAGTTCAACCGGTTACAGGAGGGTCATGTAAGTTGGGCGTCAATACGATACGGATACCGCCCTTCAGCCCAGTTTTTGAAACGCCGTGAAATTTCCCGACATCGGGCGACTGCGGATCTAATCTAAGCGTCCATCATCCCACTTTTCCAGGATAAATTGCACACACGCCGGATCATGCTGCGGGGCTCCTGGTCGGCTCTCGGGGGTCGGAGACCTCCCTGAGTAGGCTACCTGGCTTATTGTTTGCTCTCCTTGCTTTTGGGATTTCATCGGAGTGCTCGTGGGTAGAACTGGTCCTGGTCGAATATACCTGGATGAACTAATTGTTACTGGTGGTGATGGCCGTGGTGGTTGTGGCGTGATCCTCAACTTCCCAGGATGCGAACGGATCTGGGGCGAAGGGAAGGGAGGGAGGGGCTACAGTTAGCACTTCGTTTACAAGTTGGTACCAAGTGGCTCTTCTGGACTTGATCAAATACCATCTTATCTCCGAGGAAACAGCCATATATGCCTGGAATTTCGACATATGGCGTTGGATTTCCTCTGCCATACTACTAGTTAGATATCTACTATGTGGGCACTCTCCCCTCCAAGACCAAGGCTTACACTGTGATGATACCAATCCTCCTGCTGTATCAAGCTCCAGTGTTTGTTGATACTTGTTCTCCCTCATCATCCGTCAAGAGCCTGCCCTCGCATTAAAGCAGTACGTAAAAAGAGGAGCAGCAACCACGTTTCTCATGGGCAGGTGGTGGAACCGAGGAGTGCCTATCAAGTAGGCCATTGCCGGCCCGCTGTCAAAAGAACCACGACCGGCTGCTGCTTTGCTCGGTGGCCTGGAAAAAACCCGTCTTTACGGATCCGCTGCTTCAGAAAAAAAAAAAAAGGGCTCGGCGCTCATACCCTTTTCTTTTTTTGGTCGTCATAATTTCCTTATTCCTTTTTAGATTTTTGTTATAATTTTTTATTTTAATTTACTCTTTTAGTACTTCGGATTTGGATTTCACTAATATTTTTATTTTTTTTCCCTCTCTCTTACGGCGCAAAGGTCTCCAGTGTCTACTAAGTTCGAAGCTACTGGCACCCCCCCCATCTGTTTATCCACCGGGGAATATAACTACGACCATCGCTCCCACCGTTTGCCGCGGTTCTCTCCCATCTTCGTTCAGAATCCCATCATTATTGCGTCTTCCTCCCATCTTCCTGCTCCCCGAACTCAGAGCACGGAACCTCTGCCTCTTCTTTCAATCAAACCCTTGTCTATTTCTTTTTATCCTCCTACTAGCTTGTATCAATGGAACCTGCGGTACGGAAGCCAGAAGTGAGCTTCCACAGCCAGCGCAACATGCCCTCCAAGCAGCAGCGGGTGCCTTCCAAGCTCAAGGCCACACCCATGGATGAGCTTCACGATTTGCTTTGCGTGGGTTTTGGACCTGCCTCATTGGCGATCGCAATTGCCTTGCATGATGCTCTGGACCCCTGTTTGAACAAGTCAGCTCCTGCGCCTGGATCGCAGCCCAAGGTCTGCTTTGTCGAGCGCCAGAAGCAGTTCGCTTGGCATTCGGGCATGTTGGTCCCCGGTTCAAGGATGCAGATCTCTTTTATCAAGGATTTGGCGACCCTCCGTGATCCTCGCAGTAGCTTCACCTTCCTCAATTATTTGCACCAGAAGGATCGCCTGATCCATTTTACAAACCTGGGGACGTTCCTTCCGGCTCGCTTGGAATTCGAAGACTATATGCGGTGGTGTGCGCAACAATTCTCCGACGTCGTGTCTTATGGAGAGGAAGTGGTCGACGTGATTCCCGGAAAGACGGACCCGACCAGCTCGGTGGTCGACTTCTTCACCGTCCGCTCCCGCAACGTTGAGACGGGCGAGATCATTGCGAGAAGAGCGCGCAAGGTGGTGGCTGCACTTGGTGGCTCAGCGAAGATGCCCCCCGGTCTGCCCCAGGACCCCCGCATTATGCACTCGTCGAAGTACTGCACCAACCTGCCTCACCTGCTGAAGAATGCGAACGAACCCTACAATATCGCCGTGCTTGGAAGTGGCCAGAGTGCTGCTGAGATCTTCCACGACTTGCAAAAGAGATACCCCAACTCGAAGACGACCCTGATCATGAGAGATTCGGCTATGCGGCCTAGTGACGACTCTCCTTTGTAAGTAGAATATCTCTTGCACTTCCCTTTACTTTCGCAACTAACAGCAAGCGATATAGTGTTAATGAGGTCTTCAACCCCGAACGTGTCGACAAGTTCTATAACCTCTCCCCCGAAGAGCGCCAGCGTTCCCTCAAGGCCGACAAGGCCACCAACTACAGTGTGGTCCGACTTGAACTCATTGAGGAGATTTACCACGACATGTACGTCCAGAGGGTTAAGAACCCCGATGAGAAGCAGTGGCAGCACCGCATCCTCCCCGGACGCAAGATCACGCGCGTCGAACACCATGGACCTCAGAGTCGGATGCGGATCCACGTGAGGGCGACCAAGGATGGATCGGACAGCCTTGTTGGCGACGGCAAGGAGACATTGGAGGTGGATGCACTCATGGTGGCGACCGGCTACTACCGCAACGCGCATGAACAGCTCTTGAGCAACTTGCAGCATCTGCGACCGGCAGGCCAGGAGGAATGGAAGCCGAGTCGGGATTACCGGGTCGAGATGGATCCCAGCAAGGTCAGCCCCTATGCTGGAATCTGGCTGCAGGGCTGTAACGAGAAGACACACGGACTGAGTGACAGTCTTCTGTCGGTGCTGGCAGCACGCGGTGGAGAGATGGTGGAGTCGATCTTTGGCGAGCAGCTTGCAGGTGCAACGGTGCCGGTCACGAAGTTGCGCGCTATGCTGTAAAGGCTTTCGCCGGATCGGAGACCCAGCAGGGGGTCCCGCTTTCTAGACGCATGAATAATGGCGCTAGGGCGGACATTTCATATTTGGAGCAGGAAAAAATGCCCCGAAAAAGAGCGTGCATGTCCCCAAACCATTTGGTAGGGGGGTGATATCTCCTTTTGCGATCATCTACTTTTACTGTATCGGTGTTCAATCCTCTGTCTCACTACCTATACTTTGTTACTATTGTTATTACCCCGTCATCTGATTCCCCAAGTACCCCACTGCGAGTTATATAGCCGGCCACATTGGAAATGTATAACGAATAGAGATCGGAATGCATCGAGTCTGTTCTTATTGAGTTCAATTTTCACCGCTTCTCCATGTCAATGGCGCCTGTTGCTTGTTTTATTGTGCTAGAGATGTTATTTATTCTCCTTAAGATTTATCCGCCCCCCTGACATGCGCCTGTAGCCGACAGGAAGACGAGAATGAGTGCCTATGAGGGAAAAGCGAGTGGGCTGGGCGCACAACCGCCGGGCTAGCACGGACCCGCTGACGTCAAGCGACCAGGCTAATTGGCCTTGACCAGATTAACCGCCTCCAGGAAAACGCAACAAGTGAATTTCTGCAGGGACACCTAAGGGAAAAAAAAAATGAGCGAGAAGCCATCCCAGAAGGGGATTTCATGGGATGGAAGCTATTGTCACACCAATTGGACTCAAGAGCAAGAGAAATTGAAGCGGGTGGGCATTCACTGACTAGCTGGCGCTCCAACCTTGGTTGACTGTTGAGGGTCGGGGAGGGGATCCTGATAATCTGATCAGATAAAAATTTTCGCACGTTATCTGATGGCGCCATCCCCCAACCGCATCAGCGCCCATCGCCGAGCCAGGCGCGTTGTTTTTCCGCTGCGGTTCCCGCTCTCCACGCCCATTCGCTGCCAGGGACCACTTGGGTGGATGAGGAGACCCACTCACTGATTGATTACGATGAGGCACCATGCAGGTTTGATCCGTGTGGTCTCGTTTTTTTTTTTTTTTTCACATCCGCCCACACGCACACTAATTAACCACCCTCTCGCTTCGGTATACGGGTTACTCAATTAGTTTGCTTTCTGGCCCCCTTTCCCCCGACCATGCCTGCCACCAGCTCTCTTGTGTCTCGGTTCCCGAGGGATTTTCTCGGAGTTAAACCTATACCGGAAGCCTGTGGGATTGAACTCTCCGAAACACATCCAACGAGAAATTCCCAGACACTTTTGATCCATCAGGTAACAGCTTGATCAGTGATTGATAATTCTGAGCGGCCCCGCTTTTTCCCTCCCCTTCGTTCCCACAATACCAAGGCCCTAGGGAACTTGGAGGTGAGGGAATAACGAAGACAACAAAGACAGAGAGAAAACTAAGCAGAAAAAAAATATTGTCATGCTGTCCGGCCGGGCTAGATTAGGAGACAATTCCGTGCACTGGTCAGGCCATGTGGAATAATTGCTGCCGTAATAATAATTAAGGTAGTAAGTAGCTATACTCAGTATCTACTTCAGTCTGTCTGGGGGTGTAGCTAACTAGTTAGTAGCGGAGACTGAGTCAGTCAAGTCAGGACAAATGACCATTTTGCCTTCTTTCCTACTCCAGGTCTCACTCATCATCAAACTCAATAATCATCATACTCATTACTACACCACGCTACTTACTACATTCTCAGACACCTGCAAGACGATCTGTCGATGAACCTCGTATTGTTGGATAGTACGACATGTGATATAAACAGCCTTTACTGCTACTGGTGCAACCGACCTAGCTCTAGACGAGACGAGACGAGGCGAGGTGAGACTAGTCCCCAACGAGTCCACGCGGAACCATGCGACATGGAAACCGAGACGGATGCCTGGAACAGTCAACTCCCTGAATATGCGCCGATCCCCAGTCAGGTTTGAGCCAGTGGCATGTCCACAATTATTATTATTTATTCTTATAATAATACTAATAATTATTATTACCATTATTCTTCGTACCACCCCGGCCAATGGTAAGAAATGTCAGGGCCGTAAGCCTTCCTGTTCCTAACTATTCAGCTGCGTAAATAGGCACCTGAAGTAGGCAGACGGGCATTGGCCAGCAAATACTTAGCTAAATAGTTAGCCTGTCTAACTAATCGTACAAAGTAAGTAATCTCGCCGTTGCCGCGAACTCCGGAGTTCCCTTCCTCTCCATTCCCCGTTCCCCTTTCCCCCCCACGCGTATAACACGAGAAGACAAAGCCATATAGATTCAGAATGAAGCTACAGAGTACGCACGAACCTGAATCGATTAGATCAGATAATCCGAGCTGGAACACAATTCTAGCTAGCTGTGAGCTTAGATACTACGGATTACGTAGCATTCTGTGTTGTGCTGTGACCCGATCAACCGGTCCACGCTTGTGACAAGGCCAGAGTGGACAGGCTATGCCAGGTACCGGCGACCGGTGTTCCATGTTTCAGGGTCCTGTTCTGTTGATTCTCTTAGATACTAGTCGTGTTATGGGAGGAAGGAGATCGAGCGATCTGCAATCACCACCTGCATCCTGCACCCAGCACCCAGCACAGTACATCGTGTCTAGACCATCATTCGTGGGATGTCGAGGGGATCAGCGAGGGCAGAATAATAAATAGGGGAGAGGGAAAAAAAAAAAAGTAAGTAGACCCTGATCATTAGATGCATGTGTCTATTTCTATAAACCAGAGCTTAACCGCAAATATACCTGCGCATACGCCCCCATACAGTAACTAACGGACAAAGGGACAACCAAGCCAGGCCCAACAATCACTGTATATACCCCTGCATAAAAAGAAAATAAAAAAGACCAACATCATCATCATCATCATCATCATCATCCTCCTCCTCCTCGCCGACAATCCCACAATCTCGCCCTAATCAATCAGCCCAACACCCTCTCCGTTCCATGGATCCATTAATTCTTCAACTCGTTATCAGATGAAAATAACACACAACCCACTTTGGGTTGACGAAGTCGGTGGCCTGACCGCTTCAATCAGATAAAATAAATATATTGGAATCCGTGATCCCTGGATCATATCATGTATTTAATTCGTACCCAGCTTCAGCTTCGTGACAAAGAGTGGTCCCGGAACATATTGCATGCACCCAATAAAAATGGAAACTTCGGGGAATGCAGGTGTGTGGAAAGCTAGACAGACCCACCGCACAGGCTTGGGGTTGCGACTTGCGAAAGATGTTAGGTTAGTTAGGTAGGTAGCTGTCTGTTTCTAACTTCTGCCTAGATGAAGTTTGAGTTTCTACCTGCGGTTAATTGGAGTTAACTTCGTGTATGTATCGATGTAGTCAAAGTATCTAGATCAGAAAGACACAGTAGATGCCACCATGTACCCCACGACTTGAAAATAGCCCTTAAGACTGAAGAAGAATGAGTGAGGAGAAAGGGGAAGGGAAAAAAAAAAAAGAAAGAAAAAAAAGGAAACGAACCGTCACATCCACCGAAAATACAATCAATCAGTCAATCAATCAAACCGCACCTGCCGAGATAAGATCTTAGCGTGACATTTTGACTTTGGGTCTAAGGTTTTAAAGCCACGACCAGACGAACAAATGGGTTTCAGACCAATCATTCCCAATCCCCTTACTCCAAAGCCAAAAAGTTTCTCCAAGGTTTTTAGAAAAGAAAAAACAGAGGGTGATAAAATACATACATAACATGCATGCATGCATACTTCGTAATTTTATTCTTTAGCGACATCGGCTTCTTCGGCTTCAGAAGCTTGGTTCGGTATGGGGCGCAGGTGTGGAGGTTACCTGCGTGTGTATGGAAACTGTATAGACGCTGTATATACGTTACTTACGGTCAGTAATTCTCCGTTGGTTCTCCACTGACTACTTCGCTTTCCACTGTAATCCTTCAGGCTTCATTGTTTGAAAGAGAGTTTAAAGAGGAATAGGCCTCTCTCCCCGCCTCCTCTTCTTTCCCGCTCTCCCCTCTCACTCTTAGCTCTATGTATTTGTCTTTTCCCCCCTTCTGTATTTGCAGGTTAATGAATGTGACTGTACTCAATGTGCTGCGCAGTTGTGGGTTTTATAATCCTTCGCTCTCCCGGGACCGTTTCGAGTCTTCTTGAGAAAGCAGATCCAGCTAATGCTTCCATCCATTTCCTTTCATTCGGTTGATTTACATTAGTCTGCCCGTATGCTATTTATTGATCTGCCAGGCTATACTTGTACGAAATTCAATGTCCTTGGTCCAAAGTAACAATATCTACTAATATATCATGATCTTTATATGCAGAAGATAATACATGAAAGATAATGTGAGAGCATGAGGGGGATAAAACACCATCCGTGACCATCTATTCCAGTCAAACATATCATCAGAAGGAAGGGCTCATCCGGTATTCATTAGGTCGCATATAGAAGATCGAGACATCTCCTCGGAAATTTCGGTCGTTTTGAGGGCATAGCAAAAACCCTTAGTGACCACTCAATCGAAAGCATTAGAACGTATTTATGCATTTCGTTCCGGGTCCTCGTCGGCCAGGCTTCGATATCTCCCGCCGCTGTGCATGCGTGACGGCATCTCGTACATCTGGTTGTAGTTGATTGCTTCACCACCGAGCATACCAGCTCCCGGCTCCCGCTGTCCAAAGTATGGAGCCGGGTCGCACCAGAAGTCCCGGCAGTTGGTGATTACACCTCGAGAGAAGGGATTCTTCGCCCGAGAAGCACGCGGACCATCTCGCAACCCATCCCTTGCTGTTGCAAAGAACGCATCAATACCGAGAAGGGAAGTCCACTGCTTCAAACAACCGCCCCTCCGGTGCCGGTGGCCATGCGCAAGGGCTGGATTCGGTCCCTGACCAGCAGAGGAGAGGCCGGCAGCATCGAGTGAGGTTGTTCCTGCAGCCAAAGCCGAAGCAAAAGCACGAGAGCTTGGGTAGCTTCTGTCAATTGAATGGCCCCTCATGTTTTCATATGTCGTCTGATTCCGCGAAATTTGGACGAGCTGAACAGCACAAAGCATAGTGACCCAGACCAGCTGAATGATGACCCACACATCAAGGACGAGGGTGAACGTATCACGAAGTACAAAATCACATAACGCGTCGTTGATGACATTACAGGTCGGATTAACAGGTGCTGGCAAGACATTGATGTCTGTACTAGCCGTTAACTTCTGATCCGGGTAACAAATGAAGTTGATACTTACAGGCATATGTCAGCTGCACGAAAAGAATTATACCCACTTCAAGACATGTGATGTATAATACAAAGTGGCGCAGATTATTGGCGCCTACGCAGTTATCAATCCACGGGCAGTGACTGTTCGAAATGTCAATATTTTGAAGTTTCGATCTCAGTCTCAATCAGGGTCTTACTGGTCATGCTTCGCAACACAGCGCCCGCAACGCTTGCAATGCTTGCTCCGTAAAGGCTTTCGGAGCATGCAAGCAACGCAGAAGTTCTCTTCGTCAAATTTCCATTGCTCAAATAATTCTGCAATGACTGTTCGTTGCTGATTTCTGCTGCCAAGCTTTGGAACGAAACCGGGGTCTTCTAGCATTGCAGTGAAATAGAAATATGCCGTCGATGAGAAGAAGAGAGCGAAACAAATATTAGATATGGGATTTGTGGTATATGTCGCTGGGCAGAGGTAATGATTAGTAAATGCTGGCTGGTGCTTCGCAAACATCCCACTTGAGAACCGGAAGGGAAACATGTTATGCGAAGAGCAGGGTAAGCCTCACCTGGTAGCACGTAAAAGACATATCTCACACCCACCCAGAACAGAGAGCCTGCAAAGACGCCCGATAGGTACGGCTGGGTTGCAGATCAGTGACGAACAGAGAGAGAAATTTGCAAGGGGCATCGTTGACGTACCGTCTTCTGAAGTATCCTGTACTCTGAAATGCTTTGACTAGCCACTTTCTGGGCCAGCCATTGAAGTCCATAAGCTGTTGCGATCATAATAGGGACAGCAGCGAAAACAACGATATTGCTGAGAACCCAAACAGCTACAAAAATCATCAAGAAAGGCCACAAGAAGAAAAACTTAGACATAACGCTCTTGTTCCGCACCCACGACGTCAATCCGAAGGGAAGAACTTTCGTGTTCCCATCAAAGTCATAGCCGCACTCGTCCAGGGCACGATACCACATACGCGTGGTATTCATTTCGCCCGCTACCGTCGCTGGGGTCTTGCCATCCCTGGTCTTAGCGAATCTATCGGCGCCATATTCAATGAGCTTCTGGACGCAAGGCAATGATCCCTTCACCAAGGCCCAGTGTAAGGGAGTTAAGCCGCTGTCGTCAACAGCATTGGCATTAGCGCCCCAGCGCAGAAACAAGTCCACGCAGGCGGGGAATCCCTTATATGCCGCCCACATCAAGCCTGTATGACCCTGTTGATCGGTAACGTCCACCGGGATCTCCTGGTGAAGGAGAAGCACAAGCAGGAAAGCATTTCCATCGATAGTAGCCAGGTGCAAGATGTTGTAGCCTTGAACGTCGGTAAGAAGAGGGTCCGCTCCGTGCTGAAGCAACAGATGCACAATATAATAATGACAACGTTGAGCTGCCCACATTGCGGGTGTAGCCACAGATTCGCCTCCCTTCGCATTGACGTCGGCGCCAGAGTCGATTAGGAACTTGCACATGGCATATTGGTTGTTGATCGCAGCCCACTGGAAGAAGAGAACAGCATTGTTAGTTCGGAATCAATGTGAGCAATGTCAGGAGATAAGTGCAAAAGACATATCGGTGTCACGCACATGTAACGGGGTAATCCCTTCCTCGTCCTTATGATTGGCGTGGAACTTCTTCTCATCGAACATTTTCTGCATAACCGCAATCTCTCCTATACGGGCAATCTGCATGATATCCTCACCAATGGGGATTGAGCCCTTGACACCACCCCGTTCCGGTTTCATGTCTTTAAGTTCAACGGTCGCATCATGCTGGGTCACTTTCGGGGGAGTCGTGGTGCCTTTGCCGCTGGGGACGGAGTGCGGACTTTGTCCCAGACCAGCAGAGCTGCTGCTGCTCGGAGTCCCGGAAGACATTTCGCCTTACAGTCGAGATTGATCAAATTGAGTCCGACTCGGCGAGAATGTTCTTGGACTGAAGAGAGGAAGGGAGAGACGAACAAAAGCCGTCGCAAAAGGGACGTAGTCGTGGAAGCGTTCGGCGGTCACGAGTCAGTTGAGTAGTCTTGCCGAGCCCGACCTAAAGGAGCATTGCGAAACGAACAGAATGTTTTGAAGCCCGTACTGTCGTCTCCAGAAAGGCAACGGTGGCCTTCGAGGCTGTGATGAAGAAGAGAAGACCGAAAAATAGATGGGGGCGGAAGAACAGCTGAGCGTGGTAGCAGTAAACCATGGCGCAGCAGACAAGCCCCGGGGATGAGCCTCTTCCCTTCCCGAAAGGCTGACGGATCGTCCTTCCCACTCCGCCTTTCGCGACGTGGTTCACGTTTACCCACAAGTCGCCTGCTTTATTACTAATGCGAATACGAACTCCCCGACTAGATTTCTAGTTCACCACACAAGTACTTGCAGTGTTCTACTATTCCGATTATCCAAAGCCCGAATTTTAGGATATATATTGACGTTAGAGAGTCTCAAAGGCGTCAACACCCTGAGAGCAGAACTTCCGTCCCTCATCCAACTAACTAGTTAATCGCGCCCGGCAGCCATTACTCAGCCCACCTGTCTAGCTAGTTAACCAGTCGCTAACTGATGGGGCGGTTAGGCAGCCGCATTGTGATACGTGCACATAAGTTGTCCCTCCAAAATTGGAAGTATGAAAAGTCCTTCAACCTGGTGTTCTCGTGATGGTAGATAGAGTATCCCAGAAAAGATGATGCTCAAGTTGGCAGGCCACAGTCCAACAATCCGCCCCACAGATCGCCCCCGACCAACTTGCAAAGTATCTCACCAGGTTGATGCAGAACTACAAGGCCAACTCCAAGGCAATTGCAGGCCTCTCAAAAGTACATTCGCCAAATGGGAAATCAAAATGTCGATGTCGGTTCGACCACAGGTAATCGTTGGATTCAACGGAGAGGATTCCCGCAACAGCCTATTTGTCGAAGTAGTCTTACTTGGTCGACGAGCATGTCCGCATCGACTCGTAGTTCGAAATCTGCCAGGAAACAGAAACTGATCTCGAGCTTCGACAGTTCGCGCTCAGTCACACCTCCAACCTTAGCAACCCGACTATGGGGATAACTGAGGTCTTCCAAGGACTTCATCGCCACGCGAAGTCCAGCAAGCACCAGACGATGCATATTCTTGCGGCTGACGACTATCACCCGTTCGATAGTTGCCATCCTCATGATATACATGCTTGCGGCAAGATAAACGCCTGTAGACATGGGGCAGAACTTGTGCACACGCAGCAAATACTCCTCTAGCGTGATCGGTGGTTCGCGTTTTGAAGAGAATCTTTTGGACAGCACATGCTGCTGTTTTAGGTGGCGACCTGCTACATCATGGCCTTCCAAAGAGCGAAATAGTCCAGTGACCCTTATCGGTGTAGATTCCCCGCTAGATATACTGTCACTGTGGGCCAGGGACCCGGGAACAGGAACGGCAGCTCCTTGAGTATAACCCACTTCCTCTGCGGTCGATTCCACAAGCATTTCAATACCAGTGCACAGTAGCCCCAGTGCTACCGTAGGCGAGATCTGAAAAACATCAGTGGTGCATTCGGATCCCGGTTCTGATTCATCTTCTTTCGGTGAGTGGCTTGGATCAGTTGCCTCCACAAGGCTCGCAATTGTCGACGGGCTCTCTTTGTTCATCGCGAGACCTTGTACGTTGTCGGGAAATCAAGGGTAAGAATGCGACAGATAGCCCTGGACCTACAGGCAGATATTGACTTCCCAGATAGGTATCGCATGGTCGGGACACAGCCCAGCATGTGATTGATGCTGATATATCTGCACCAGACACGAGTCGAATCGGCTGCGTGGTCTGGGGAAGTAAAATCTTGTGATATGAATCAAAGATGGCGGTGCTTAATTTGCCTACTAGGTAGGAGATATCTGTGCTATCTGTCAGTAGGCGGCTATCAGTAAACAATGTTTGGGTTTCTCACGTTACCTGTGTCTGCGGTGGACAATAGCTCACTGGCCGGTCAATGGCGGCAGCAGAATACCTGAAAAGGCACCTAGAAAAGGCGGGCCTCCTAGACCACTATACACGAATGGGAGATGGATTGATTTCCAGAGTAGAATGTGAAAGGTGAGGAATGGAGTTAGCCGGATATTAGTGCGCCCGATCTCAACCCAACCGTTTCTTTCGTTACCTTTCAAAACAGCTCATAGATTCGGCTTCCATCCAAAGGAGTGTGAAAATCTGCCTCATTCAGAGAAAAGATCTTTAGATTTACGAGTTGAATAGAGCAATTTTCCAAGTACACATTGCTCTCACCATCATAATGAGTTGATTGTTCCCATCAATCGACAGGGAAACTGGAGGATGATGTTCTCAGTATCTATCACTCTCCCGCAGTACACATAGAGTGACGCAATCAAAGTATAGTGCTTCCTTCAGTAGACATGACATGCATGGGCAAGCGCGAACAGCGTGTTTTCATTGTTCAGATACATGCATTTGGCCGCTCAGGGCTCATTCGTCCAGACCCTTCGAACCCCATCTCTCTACAAACTTATCCTGGCCTCTGTCTCGCCTATGAACCACGCTCATGTCAAGTCCCTCCAGCCCCTTTTGCACACGCTTCAAATCGTCTTCGAGATTGGAAAGGGTTTTCTGATGGTCCAGATTCGTAAGTGAGGCTTCGAATTCAGAATCGGCGTGTAAGGAAGTAGAGAGTAGGCGGATCGCCTGGTCTGTCGATAGTAATTCAGCTATTAGTGGCGAGTCTGCGGCAATACCGTGGTCATGTAGGCTCTCAGTCAATTGATGTCGTTTCTCTTTCAATGTCTCTGCGCATCCACCGGCTTCGTCTGCATGAAACACCGAATCCAGAGATAAACCTACTCGGCGTAATACCTTCGCCATCGATTGAGGATCATGGAGTCCAGCATTGTCTTTTTGCGCTGAAATAGAAAGAGCAATGGGCTGCACAGAGGAACGTCGCAGTGTCTCTCTTCTTGGATTAGACGAGCCTAAGAAGATATCGCCGATCTCTGATCGGTGGGCAGCAGCGATCGCCTCCAGAGTTCCGCAGAAGGACTCCCTGTCCTGCAGACACTTGACAAGGCCATTTGTAGACGATGTCATCTCCGTTACCACGTCCAAAATCTGGAACTGTCAGCCAAGGAATCTGATGTGGGCATTCCTCTCTTACATAGTCCAGCGTTTCATGGGTGGCATTTTGCAGCTCCTCGTGGTGATTGCTTAGCTCACCTATTATAGGATCAGCGAACTGTTGTTTCGTAGACAATTCAGCTAGTATCTCGATTTCAGTATAGAGGGATTCAAGCTCTTCCTCCAGTGCGGCCAACGGCTCATTTTCGGGTGTTGGCTCGGTTCGCGTTTTCATTAGTCCTGCCTGTATCGATTCGAGATATAACCGATCGAGTCGACACTTGATCTCACCGGCAACGCATTGAGCAAGAGCAGTACATCTCTCGGAAGCTAGCTTTGCACTATTCTCATCTTGCTCACTCGTTTCTATCCCGGATGCTAGCCTCTCCAGATTCGCGATCAACCTGTCATCTTCCTTGAATCGAGCTGTCAGAGACGAGAGTATCCGTTTGGCGTCTGCTGTAGCTTGCTCCGATACGCCTCTTAACTCAGATTCCAGCGCGTGAGCCAAGTCACTGGACTGTACAATATACTCAGCAAAACCCTGTGACTACATCAAGATAAGGAAGCACTACCGCAGCAGCTATATTCTGTCTCCCTGCCGTATGCTTCTGGCGCAATCGTGCTATGTCCCGATTTTGTCTGAGCCCCAGTTCATCATCCGAGGTAATAAGTTTGTTTAAGCTCTCGTATTGTGATGCTAGCGTGTTGGTCTGTCTCTGTATTGCAGCCGTGGAGGCATCTAGTGTATCAATCGCGCGTCGAAGGTCATCATCCACAAGCGGGCGAGTTGTTTTGAAATTCGGGTCGGCGAGAAGGCTCTGCAAGGCACCAGATTCTTCAAGTTTAGAATATCTAACGTTGATCGAAATGATTAGTGGCTGGGAAAGGTACGTTGTGACGTGGGATTAGAGATACAGTATGAGCTCTTCTTGCGACAACAGTGTGTCGGTACTGAGATGCTCTGTCAGCCATTTTGCAGTCTCAGTACCGCCTGTCCTATCAACGAGAGCGGACTGGATTTGGTCTCGATTTAGCGAGAGTTCGCGATCTTTGAAAATGGAGAGAACTGTTGAGGGGTCCATCGAAGGATTGTTTTGGTCGGGTCGCGATGATGGTTTGTCTGCGCTCCGCGCGGAGTCGGGACCTCCTGTTCTGCTGGGGCCTCGGGACAACCTTATCAGTTGATCCACATCAACATCCCAGTTCGGTAGGTTGAAACCCATCACACTACTCAGCAGCGCTAAGCGTGATACTTTACTACACAGGAGAGGTATAAGCATCTCTGAAAGGTGCGCTGAAAGCTCTGTATATTCACCAATGACTACCTTGTGGGTGAAAGAAAATTTATAAAACACCTGTTACTATCCATACATCATGATATGCTAGGGACTGTTGATTCAGTGGTAAACATCCGAACCGAGTCACTTAATTTCGTCTGTCATGCCTCAGCCTCGCCCTCCACTACGATCTGAGGGTAGTACCAGGTAGTGACAGCGATAATAACATAGACCAGAACACAGAGCCCTCCTTCCAGATAGTTGGACTTGCCATCTCGAAGAAAGTTTCCAACAACTAATATGGACAAAACGACCAAAACAATCATGAAGATCTCGAAGTTTAGACCCATGTCCTTGCCAATTCCCCAGCCCACAATGACTGCAAGCGGTGCGTTCAACAGCGCAGTCTGGATCGATGGACCCAGGCAATGAAAGAGTGCGAAATTAATCTGGTTGTCCCTGTTCAGGGTCAGCAAATGCGGAGTGACCAGTCACGGATCAATGTAATTACCAAGCTTCATCGATAGCGGTCAAGTGCTCCGCTGCCTTCTCAACAAGTGGCACAAGAATCAGGCCCATAAAATTGTCTGATACACCTCTTTCATTCACAATATCCTCTATCTCTTCCACCAGAAAGACGGCCGACATGCAGACGCATGCAAGCGCTATTGCAATGGCAACGAAGCATTCAATCAACGTAAGCTTTGCCCGCTTCATCTCCTGTTCGCGATCTTCATCCAGGTGCTCATCGAATTCAAGGACTTCGTCGAAAATGCTATGATGGCTATGCAGGTTGTAGAACAGATACCTAAGACAGGTGAGTATAAATGGTCATTGAAGTATCTCCGGACATGAGAACATACATGATAAAAGCCACTAGGAGTATGACGGCTGTGGCTCTACTGATGATCAGTGTAGATTGATTCAGTGTTTCTGTTGAGATTGGTACATGCGTATGCGATGCATTGCTTTTTAGGGTTGCATAGAAAGCACTCGGAATCAGAAGGCCGAACCCTGCCACTAGCAGGAGTCCTGAGCCTACTTCGCTGACGGCTTCATGAAATGATTGGTCTTCACGCCCAATGCCTCCAAAGAAGAAGCAAAGGCCTAAGCAGAGAAGGAGGTTTGCCAGGATAGAGCCTAGAATGGCGGCCTGGATAACAGGAATCAGATTACCTCCCTTGTCCTTGTGGATCAGAACCATGAATAGGACAATTTCCACAACAGAACCGAGAAATGTCTCGAGCAAGACACCGAATACTTTGGGCAACTTCTTGGCTAGCTCGCCACCTGCGAAGCCAAGCAAGTTCGCTGAGGGTACCATTGCGATATAGTTGAGGGCAAATACCCATACATGAAGATCCTGCCGAGCGAAATGAAGAGCAATCGCAGCTGGAACGAAAGGCCAGAGGACGTTCACCAGCATAGAAAGAGTACAGGTGCTCCGAAAACAAACGCGCAGGAAGTGAATTGGATGAATTCCGGTCCGCCCACTCTCTCCAGCGGTATCGATTCGAAACAGACCATGGAGCCGTCGGTGTTCTTTCTCATGATGTGTCGGTAATAATGTACCACTCTGCGATTTCGAAGCCGATCGAGCAGCATCCGGGCCCAATATTCCGTCATCTTGTTGCAGGGCTCCTTTTGGAGGGGTTTGTGACTTCTGTCTGCCGCTATCCGTATTAGATCCCATCGTCTGGGGAGATGCGTTGTTAACTGGCTCAACGATCGACCTGAATCAAGCTCTTACTGCTTGGTCACTGGCTTTTGAATTAGGTGATACGTTCAGAAATCAAGGTAGAAAAATCTCTAGAGCAAAGCGATGATGAGGAAAAGCAAAGATGGTGATTCTAGGGTGCATGCTCTAGTAAGCTCAGGCACGCATCGGCATAGTCAAGAGGTGACTGAGGCCCAAAGCCAAGGATAGAGGACAAAAGAGGACGGTAGTTAGTAGTTAGAGGACAAACAAGATCATGTATGGACACCGGAGATTATGTACGGGAGATAATGACTGTGGATCTAAATTATAGAAAAGGAAAAATAAACTAAACTAAAATAAAAAAAAAAAAAGGGAAGAGAGAAGAAATAATAACAGGAGTTTCAGCTGAATGTGCTTGGCTTTGCAGATGTGGCAGACGAGTGTCATTGTGTACTATTCCTTTCGTAGAAAAGAAAAACACGAGGGGGAATTTCTGGGGCTGGGACGGTTTTGAAGGAAAAGTTAATAAACCACCTTCAGCAGACATCCTTTTTCGCTGGTCATAATCGCGATCATTCTGGAGATTCTGATCCACTCAAGCAATATAATCAACAGGCTACACAGTACGGCATAGAGATAGTATTGTATGCCGTGTTTGTGGGCTGTCATTCTTCCATAGTCTTACCAAAACACTGAACAGCATTTCGCTGGACATCACAGAGTGAGCCTGTGCAGAGTGCAGACAGTCACTCAGGAGAATTGGGGCCCCCTTCAGCTGAGGCGATCCCTGAGTCCCTTAGTTACCCTTTGTTGTCAAAGTTCAAAACATCGTGCCCACGCTGTGGTCTTGGCGAGCCTATGAGCATCGGAGTGCGGCCTCTGGATGGAGCCGTGGCGCTTCGGCAGGTGAGCTGTAAAGGCTCACCCAGGAAAATCAAGCTGTCAACAGACCCGTCAGCTGCTGGATGGTTATCATCCCGCCGTATGCTTCAGAGCCTATCTTTCGGGTATGGCTGGCGTGATACCCCAGGTATAGCAGAGTTCCGCTGTACACTTCAGCAACACAATTATTCAAGCATGCTGGAATAAATGCCCTTGGACTGTATACTACTCTGTATAGACGCTGCTGCTCCATGGGGCGGCTGGTTCTCGCATTGTCGATACACAGCCACGATTGACTCGCGTCGAATCCTGCAGCTCGCCTCCAGGTGGGGACTCGCCGATGGTTGAGGCCAAATGGTAAATATGGCCTAGCTTGGCAGGCTCCCGCAATACTTCTCGGCCAGTTGGCTTGCTTGACAGGCGTCGAGTGAACATGTTTGGAACCAACACACCCCAATTGTATGCATGCATATCAGAAATACTTCATGAGCTTCTATATCCACTCTAAAATTATCAATCATTATTTCACTCACTCAAGTGCAGACTCTACTCTCTCTCTCTCTCTCTCTGTGTGTGTGTGTGTGTGTGTGTTATTCCCCGACGGCGAAATAAGAACATAGGATAATGCATTGCTTATTATCCAGATGGATTAAATTGGAGGAATTTTTCCGCCGACTAAAGACGTCATAGATTCATATAACAATAAATTCTTTAGGAAATGTATTCCGTTGTTGGTTGCAGGAAAGAGCCCCTGGTCAGGACCCCGACCGTTAGGATGTTGATAATGTTAATTCAATCACTGATGCTTACACACTTCTATCCTAGTTCGAACGTAGACCAACACTAATGTAATCCTAGTGATCAGAGCATGTTGTTCCTTGCTTAAGAAGGATCAATCGTATGTACGAAAAAGTTGAGTATCTTGGACGGAAGCTACTGAATTAGTTCATGGAGGTCGGTTGATCAACTCTAAATCCAAAGTAGTACTTAGATACGGTCTGCCGCAGGTCAGTACCTTAATCTTCACTCAGGATCTGCTATCTATTTGATTCTGGTTCTAGGTACATGGTCCTACATGAGTATGTTTTCTGATTGGTGGTGCGCGTGAATACCCACCTTGCCTCCACCGAAACCTGGAAGAATTAGAAGAAGCTAAATTATGAAATGACTGAGATCGCCCGATATCATAACTCTTCCTGTGTAAAGTCGACAATCGACATACATCAAGCACAAATGATGACAATCTATGGTAGCCATGACTCCTCTTATCTCATGTAGCCCAACGTGTTAAGTTCACATGCCAAACCACGTAACAATCACGTGGTGCTTATGCAAGAAGTCGTGATATGGCGAATGCGGTGGGTGGCACGGCGTAAACGGCTACCGTCGGGAGGGGTATACGACCAATCTGTTACGAGATTTTTTGCCTTGCCAAAATTTTTCCTTTTTCTTGTCTTATTCTTTCACCTTTGATACCCATAATATAGTCGCACGGGGACCTCAATTGCTCTTCGTTAATTATTCTTCCTCACGATCAACACATTTGACGAAAATCAGCTGTCTCCGATACCTACTATGTCCACGAAAACCACCCCGGCCGGTCCTCCGGTGGCCCTGGATACGATCACCCAGAATATTGGCAATACTCCCTTGGTCAAGCTAAACAGGCTTCCGCACAGCCTGGGTATCGAAGCCACCGTCTATGCCAAATGTGAATATTTCAATGCTGGTGGGAGCGTCAAGGACCGCATCGCTTTGCGCATGATTGAAGAAGCGGAACGATCTGGGCGCATAAAGCCTGGCGATACTTTGATCGAGCCTACCAGCGGTAACACGTAGGTCCCGTTGCGCAATCACGCAGATGTTCTTATAAAAAAAAAGAGCCCTAACACTGATACTTTTTTATCACTAGCGGTATCGGTCTAGCTCTTGTTGCGGCCGTCAAGGGTTAGTTGATCCAGTGTTTCGAAGTTAGGATCCTGTTGGCTAATAACTATCTCGGGAGTATGCAGGCTACAAGACCATCATAACTCTACCTGAAAAGATGTCCGCCGAGAAAGTATCAGTATTGCGTGCATTGAATGCTACCATTATCCGTACTCCCAACGAAGCGGCGTTCGACTCCCCGGAATCCCACATCGGCGTCGCAAAGCGCTTGGAGAAAGAGCTTCCGAATGCGCATATTCTAGACCAGTATGGAAACGTGAACAACCCACTTGCCCACGAGTTCGGGACTGCGGAGGAAATCTGGGTTCAGACAGAGGGCCGGGTCAGTGCGGTTGTCGCCGGTGCTGGCACCGGTGGAACGATCACTGGTATCTCTCGCGGTCTCAAGAAGCACAACCCCGATATCCAGGTCATTGCAGCAGACCCCCATGGATCTATTCTGGCACTTCCTGCTGCGCTGAACGACGAGCATATGAACGAGCCTTACAAGGTCGAGGGTATCGGATATGATTTCATCCCCGAGGTTTTGGATCGCCAGGCGGTCGACAAGTGGTACAAGACGGCCGACAAAGAGTCGTTCCAGTACTCTCGGCGGTTAATCGCCGAGGAAGGTCTTCTTGTTGGTGGGAGCAGTGGAAGTGCCATCTCCGCTTTGGCGCAAGCCGCGAAAGATAATAGATTCAAGAAGGATGACGTGGTTGTCGTCGTCCTTCCGGACAGCATCAGAAGTTATCTCACCAAGGTAAGTTATCATGTACTCCATGGCTGCCTCAAATGAGTTTCCTAACCTAGTGCAGTTTGCTGATGACGACTGGCTCGCTGCCAATGGCCTTCTGTCTTCGACCCCTGAACCCACATCCTTCCCAGCTCTACAGCCACAGGCAAAGAACGATGCCTTCGCCGGCTCGCAGGTCAAGGCTCTGAGATTGAAGCCGATCACAACAGTCCGATCCAATATCCCTTGTGAAATTGCCATTGAGATGATGCGCGACCGAGGTTTCGACCAACTTCCCGTTCTTGCTCCTTCCGGGAAGAAGCTTGTCGGACTGCTTACCCTTGGAAATGTTCTGAGCCGGCTGACTCATGGACGTGCTACCGGGAAGAGCTCGGTTGCTGATGTTATGTTCGATTTCAGCAAGATTCCGGAAATTGTCACCGATCCCAGAGATATGGGGCTTGCCAGTTCGCAGGCCGGCCAGAACGGTAGTGCTAACGCGAAGCCCCATATCAGAGATCGGAAATTTGTGGAGATCACCATGGACACGCCTTTGAGCGTACTCAACCGATTCCTCGAATGGAACAGTGCAGCTGTTGTCACTGAGCGTGATGGCCAAGGAGCAATGAAGCCGGTTGCGGTGGCGACCAAGGTCGACCTCCTTACCTGGATGCTTCACAACGACAACAATGGCACCTCAGGTAACTAGAATTATCACATTTTAGCGACTGTAATTTCAACTTTTTCAGCCGGTATGCTATAATAACTTGGAGGGTATCAACTATTGCTTCGATGCTTTTTTTTGGGGGGGGGACGCCCTCTGGCACACGACTTTCGATTCAAACAGTCATATAACGAAGCCTGTGCTACGGGCGGTACGGAGTTAATTGGAACAACTTTAGATAATTCAGGTCAATGAACAAAACCACAACCCCAATACGCTGGGACATCCTGCTGTGTGTAGGACTGACGTATGTAACACACGGCCGGAATGACGTCTCTGGTCCGCTGCTCTGTAACTCAAACCACCGGTTTCAATATTAAAATGCGATGAATTCAAACCGTGCTATTGAAGGATCACTAGCGATGGAGATTCCTCTTACCTATACATTGTTTCTTGCTCCAGATACCCCTAGACATCCATAATGACAGGAATATTCACCTATCGAGAATTCTCCTTGCAGGACACACCACCGTTGGATGGGAAGGTGGCTTTGGTAACAGTATGTCTATCTACCATCTCATTACCGATATATCCTTAAGGATCTGCAGTATGACCGAGAAGAATCAAGATATCGCGATTCTCCGGGAGACTGTCGCTAACATCGCAATCAATAGGGTGGTCATGGAGGCATAGGAAGAGGTGAATAAGTCCCTACCCTAGTTATCGCAGCAACTTCGTCATACAAAAATCGAAATACCCATTCCACGCCGAGTCTCAAAGCAGGATTCCATACTGAAAATGTCTATCTAGAAATCACCACCCAGCTTCTGATTCACAATATAGATAGAGTTTGGTCCTTGGTCGAAACAGCAACAAGTACCTAGCAGCAAAAGAAGAGTCAGTTTCATTCAGTGCGATTTGGGTGATATCTTCGCCGTGAAGGAAGCAGCCGATCAGGTCAAAAGTAAAATAAACAGGCTAGATATTCTCTTTTGCAATGGCGGTATGGCACCTTATATGCTACCACCCCTCCCTTTGCAGGTAGTTTACCATGAATTACCTGCATTTAGTGATAATTGACTCGAAACAAATCTTGTAGGCCTTGGTGTCACAACCAAGTACGAACGATCACCTCAGGGAGTGGAAATGGTCTTCGCGGCAAACTGCATCGGCCACCAGGAATTGGTCACTCTTCTCCTACCACTCTTAAAACGTACAGCAAACCAGCATAGTGAATCCAGTGAAGCCCGGATCGTTGTCACGAGTTCTTCGCTGCACTCGGTATGCCGTACTCTGGATCTGAACCAGCTTACCAAGCCTACCCGTGTGATGCCTCTGCATCCGTACATTGATGGCTTCTGGCGTTATTGTCGTTCTAAGTTGGGGAACATTCTCTTCACGAGGGAACTCACTCGTCGGCTCGAGGAAGAAGGCTCCGAAGCTGACAATGTTTACGTGAATGTTTTCTTTCCTGGGAACATCGTCACAGAGCAATGGAAAGCTTGGGATGAGTATGTGGGGAATACTCTCGGTGCAGTGTTCCGTTACATCTTTTCAATCATCGGACAAAGCACCCAAGATGGCGCCGCGACCGCCATCTATCTGGCCACAATTGATCAGATTCGAGTCGATGGTATTCGCGGCCAATACTATATTCCTGTTGCCAAGCCAGACGCAACGATTGACATAGGCAATGACCTCGTTCTCGCCCGCGACCTGTGGGTATGGGTCCCTACTTTCTGCCCTCTCTTTCCCTAACTCTTCTCCGCGGATTCTAGTCCATGCTCGCGATAGATGTTGATGACTTACTCTCACCACAATTTTCTGACTGCTTACAGGATTGGATAGAATCCAAGGTGACAGAGCATTTGGGTCCCCGTTGGCAAGGAGAGGCCTGATAGCAGCTCCTCAAAGGTGTATCTGTCCAAAATTCACAAGGTTATTGAACCTTCTTGGCGGATATCAGGTATGTCCGTGATCCCTAGTGCTCATAATAACCGTTTCGACGCAATAGAACGTATATGGACTGTCTGGGTTGTATGTAGGGATTTGTTATATTCAACGAATGTCTCGTATCATTTGATCCCATTTTCTAAGGCCAGTAGCACCTTCAGTGGCCCAAGTAATACATAAAAATACTGTTCAGAGGCATTGACCGATCCATTCCTCCCACTTCCTGACGCCGGCTCCGAGGTTGCCCTCCTCATCACTCTTGACAGCGCCGCCGACAACGTCAACAGTCAGCCCAATCTCGTCTTCCAGACCTCGGAAGGTAAACTTAATCCGAGTGTCGGTACTTCCCAGAATAACGTCTTCGCCCTCATCAACTCCAGCATCAGCGCTAGCATCCATGAGACCTTTGCTCTTGGACTTCCGAATCCTGTCAATCTCGGCCTCCAACTTTTCACGCACCGAACCTGGAGGCAAGGCTGTGAAAAGGTCTTGCTTGTTGGCCACCACGAGAACGGGAATCTCTGAGGCTGCTTTCGCAGAATTCTTGCCTTTCTGAAGGGCCCGATTCTGGAGAGCTAGAAGCACATCGTACAGATACGAAGCTGTATCTCGCAACGTGTCAGACTCCACAAGAGCAGCCGTATCGACCATGAAGAGAACTCCGCGCAACTTGGTTTTAACATCCTTGGATGTTGACATGGACAGCAATGTCGCAAGTCCCTGGGGTCCCCGCAGTTTTCCATGGCCCGGAGTATCCCATACGCGGTACTTGACAGGGTTCTTGGAGATATCTTTCAGCGAGGTGTCATTGACAGAGCGGTAGCGGTTCGAAGCAGTCTGGATGGAGGCGGGGAGGCTGATGGTAGCTACAGTAGATGTTTGCGAAGTATGTGTGAGCCGAGAATCTTTGGGAGGAACACGTGACGATTTAGTCTCAAGCTATTGTAGAAGGAAAGAGATAGTCAGCACAAGCTACAATAATGGACACGCACAAAGGAAGGCTAAATGGGATTGTATGATGGGAACTGAGGCTAAGTCAGATTGAACATACCAGGCTTAAGAAAGCGGTCTTGCCAGCCCCACTGGGACCAAGGAGTAGGAAATTGCTGGAGGGTGGAGAAGCGACTGTCCGGTAGAAGATCAGGTGCAGCAGGACAGGTAGCCCAAATGCAATGAAGACTGTGACCGCAATCGCAATGGGACTGCCGTCAAGCAGACTGGTAGCTATTCCCTCAAGGGACTTCCAATTCCCGTGAGATTGCATCTTTCACAGATGCTCACGTGAAGTACAGTGGATTGAATTATCAACCTAAAAAGAGGATTGATACAAAGGATAATTTTTCATTTACCCGGGGGATAGCGAAAAGGGATTGTGTAGGGCATGAACAGGTAAGAGCCCAGGTCCGCAGTATGTATCCAAGAAGCTACCAATCCGCAAGCGCAGAACTTCTTGTCCCTCGTCTTCCCCCAGTCTGGTTAGAGCAATAATCCTGACACGGCCAATTAGTAGACCAAGTCCGCGGGCTGCAATCCTGTCCGGGAGCGAGCTGACATCCAAGATGTTGCTTGTTGGTTGTTGGAGATTGCAGCGGTGACGACGAAACCAGCAGGTGGGCCAGACGGATCATGCCACCTTCGGAGCGGGATTCTGGCCGAGCTGGTTCTTGCCTTAATGCCTGTGTGCCTTTGTGCCTGGTTTGTGGCACGTGCGCTGCAGTTCCCGATTAGGAAACCCAGGTATATACTTCGGTAGCACAGCAGGCTTCCCAGCATGCCGTTGATTGCAGGGGGTGACGGGTGGGTGTCAACAGAGCTCGCAGGCTAGCCCTTTGATTCTCCAGCCATCTTCCTCCTCTGTGAAATACTCGTCAAACGACCGTTTTCTGTAGCATTTGCATTTCGCTTTTTTGGCCTGTTCTTCCTCTTCCCATAATGAGAGTCGCGCGTACAGTATACTTTGCGCTATCGCTCCTCTCCTCCGCTCTCGCGGATATCGAATTTATCGACCCAGCAGCTGGCGCAGTCATCAGAGCTGGGGATGTGGTCACTGCTCACTGGAGGGATTCTGGCGCATTACCCCGGCTTGCTTCACTCGTACAGTATGACCTCTATCTTTGTGCAGGCGGAGACACAGCGGGATCCAATGTGCGTACTCTATCAATGTTCTCGCCCCTGAAGCAAAGCCTACTAATACCCAGATCCCTGGTACAGGAGGATGTAGCTCTCCTCGTTAAAGACGCGCTTTTTGCCAAGGGCAATTCGGTTTCCTTTAAGATCGATTCCAAGGTTGGCGGCAATGATGTGAACGCATAGTAAGCCTTCCAATGCTCCCATTAGATACGACAGTGGCTTTCGACTCAGCTGTAAGGTCTCTTTCACTGCTGACAATCGTAATTCCTGCAGCTTTCTTAGGATTGCCGCTTCTGGTCCTGAAGCCTCTGTTGTCAACTACTCGGATCGTTTCACCCTCACGAACATGACCGGTTCATTCTCTCCGACGATCATGAATGGAATCTATTCCGCCTTGTATTCTACAGACCCTTCCCCACCGGGCCATGAGGATGAGAATCACGAAGAATTACGGAAGAGGCAGGTGGCTGGGCCCTATACGATTCCCTATCAATTGCAGACCGGACCTACAAGATACGCACCCATGGCGAAGAAGCCTGGAAGTACGATTCCGGCAGGAACACCAACCCCCCAATATCCAGCGAGTGCGTATTCCATTGCTACAACTTATCTACCTCAGGCTACCGTTCAGGTGACTTTGTCCGCCTCAGAAACATACTCCGTTATAAGCATTGAGAATACGGTAAGTATAACGTAGTTGGGTTCTGTCAATGTCAATCCCGTTCTTCCCTTCCCAAAGCACGAAACCACGCTAATGGCACTTCATTTCACAGGCATCACCTGCACCGCATGCTGGAGACACAAAGATGAAGCGATTTCTGGAAAGATGGAAAGATTGAGATGTATGACGATTCTGACGTGTGAAGCCTGGACGTTAAGGACTTATTGCTCGATTGTTTCAAGGCCTCTCCCCCCAACTTAGCACGCTCCTTGACCTATGCCTCAATGGCTATCGGTAATGGTGGCCTATTTGTGGCGTTCCCGGACTAGCAGAATAGAGATCGGGAATATATGTTGCACGTAACACCAGGTATTTCCCAGCGATGCTTATCTGCATCGGAGCGGTTCTTATATTGGTCAATTCTCGCCTCCTGGATTTTAACGGAACCACCAAGCCTACTACAAGTACTATAGTATAAGATGAAAGTTTTGGGCAATGAGCATAGCTCTAGTCTATTCTATGATGTAGCCTCTACTTCTCTTTATTCTGCATTCCTGATGATATTGTATGTTACTCATCGATCTTTCTCATCCGTCTTCCGCCAAATGGCGGCGGAATAGCTAGTTAATCGCCCGGGACGGAAGAGATGCTTGATTGGACTCAAGCCTCACTGACTTGAGAGAAGCAATATGTCAAAAGCGCACATTCCATTCGAAAATCTCCATCTGGATTGCACCTTGATGGGTTCTTCTCAAGGTAGCAGAATTGCTTATAGCTTTTCGCATTTCAGTGGCGTGGACTGTCGTTATTTTGTGTGAAAGAGATATTCTCTCGAAGAGCCACATATTCACTATCTGCATAGCCGAGCAATGATTGGATATGTGTACTTCTCTGGCCCTTGATGCGGATGATTTCACTGCTGCCGTAATTGACTAGGGCACGCCCAACCTCCTTCGGCTCCTGCCCATGGTGAAGGAATTCCCCATTCAGGGCATCTGGTGAGATCCTCTCAACTACAACCAGGCGTACAGCTTCCTGTTGGCCAAAATGGCCTTCTACCCCTACAACGCCAGCTGGAAGCAAGCCAGCCTTCTTCTGCAGAGCACTATAAGCACCGTGATCGATATACAGTGTACCTCGGGGTTTCAGGCCATGGAGAAGCCAGAAAGATCGGGACTGAATAGGGGTTTCCGAGGGAATGAATCGTGTGTGTAGAGGAGGCGGAGTGCGCAAGTCTGTCGAGCTCGTAGAATCTTCAGATTTCAGGCCAAGTTGTTCCGTTTGCTGAAGATACCTGACAATTTCATGGACATTACCCGGTTTGGAGCTCTTGGTAATGATTGTGGTCACGCCGGCGCTCGTTCCCAACTTTGCAGCGACGATTTTGGTACTCATTCCTCCTGTCCCTAAAGAAGAACCGGCGGACGAGACATCGGCCTCCAAAGACGAAATATCCGTAACGACCTCGATAGGCTTCGCGTCTGGGTTGTGGCGTGGGTTAGCGGTGTATAAACAGTCGACGTCAGTCATTAAGAAGAGGTAGTCGGCTTTGACCATAGCTGCTGTGATTGCGGACAGTGTGTCGTTGTCGCCGAATTTGATTTCCTTGTAAGAGTTAAGATTTACTTCTCTTTTTCTGTTCGAGTGATTGACTAGCCGAAGCATACCGAGACAGCGAGAGTGTCATTTTCATTGACGATGGGGATCACGCCCATGTCGAATAACTGTGCGAAGGTATTTTGGGCATTGAGGTATTGTGTCCTCTATGCCGGCGTCAGATTAGAAATGCATCTCCAGGGACAAGAGTGAACGCTTACATCCGCAATGTCGTTTCTGGTCAACAAGATTTGTGCGACTGGGAGACGGAGATGCGAGAAAAGACCATCCCAAAGACTCATCAGTCTACATTGCCCAACTGCTGCCAAGGCCTGGAGTCCATATATCAGCCCCCGAAATCAGCAATCCGTAGTATTGTGTGTATGTAACTACCTGTATACGGGGCAAGTGTTTCGGTCTCTCCTCGATATCCATTCTCCGTAAACCGACACCGACAGCACCGGACGAAACGAGCACGACATTGTGTCCGTCGCGATGGAGTTTGGCGGCAGTCTCCACAATCAAGGTCAGAATCGACAGGATAGGCTCGTGGGTGTTCTCATCAACGATGGAACTCGTCCCTGTTTGTAAGGAGATTTGTAAGTTAACATTCCTGCAGCAGGTTAATGTCCAGGTTCCTAGTCGGATACCCCGCACCTAGCTTGATGACGATCGTGAGGCGTTTGGAAGCCATTGTGAAGTGAATGTAAAGTTGTTAAGTTGAAAATGTAGTTCTCAAAGTCGCCCATCTGATGGCGACACTGGTAAACGGCGGGATCCGACCTCCCTCCCAGACACGGTGTCAGACAGGTTGCGCTAGTCCTTGGAGCATGATCGGGCATCCCGTTCGCCGTGTGCGATTTTCCGGGGAATTTCTATTTTTTGCCAGGCACACCTTTCACCGCCAATGCGGAGAGCTCATGGCGGAATCGGCTTGGACGATCTTTCCGCAGCGCTTCTTCCGTATCCAGTTCACTGCGCCGACTTTCCCGTCGCTAAGTTTCCTGGGCGAAATGTCGACTTCAGAGACTTCTAATTCCGGTTCGCAATCCGGCAAGCAGGATACCGGCTTTTTACCGGGCGACGATACCTGGACGCAATGGCGCAATATCTTTTCCATCCTAGCAGGTCGAATGACGGATGAAGGGAAAGAACAGTTCCGTGTTGCCCGGGACATTCGAAATGAGGCCGCCGACTGTAAACGTTGCGAGGACCAGCGTGATTACCTCTTACAATTCAGTGAGGCCATTTCTCTTTGCCCGTTCGCGGGTGTACTCAGACCGGATCACAGCTAATTCAAGGAATCTCAAGGTCCCATAATCCGATTCATGAGTGACAGTATTCGACAACTTGGAGGAGACCTCCATAGCCACAACATCTATTGCCGCCGATGTACCAATCGAAAAGCTGGAGGCTTCGACCCCGACTATGGTATTTTGATTTGCGCGAACGAGATGAAGGATCAGGGACATCTGGAAGACACAATGGCTCATGAAATGGTCCACGCCTACGATCACTTGAGATTCAAAGTTGACTGGATGAACAATCTGCGGCACGCAGCTTGTACCGAGGTAACTACTTTCCCCCGATGATAAACACCTAGACTTGGGGGCCATCGGCTGACACAAACGATAGATTCGAGCCAGTTCCCTTAGTGGGGAATGTCGATGGGCGCGCGAGTTCTTCCGCAGGGGCCAGTGGAAGTTCACACAACAACATCAAGAGTGTGTCAGAAGAAGAGCTATCTTGTCTGTACGAGCAAGGCCGGGATGCAAGGACGAAGCCCATGCAGAGAAGGTTGTAAACGAGGTATGGGACAGCTGTTTCAGAGACACCCGCCCTTTTGACGAGATTTACCGATGATACTACCGTTTTTGAGCGTTGCAGTCCTGCGATAGAGGGCACTCGTGTGTATATAATATTTGATACGCCACCTGCAAAGATATACCAATAAATAATAAACCCAGGGAAACCTGACGCCGCAAAAGGCAGATAATTGTAAAACTCCAGCATGCTCAACGCACTTCACACGAAAATCAAACGAAAGAAGGTGGGCCACTGGTTGAAGTGGCAGGGAAAGACCACACGTCCCAACACCAAAGCGCCGTAGATGCATGAGTATTAGGTTATTGTTTAGCATCCTTTGATGAAGCTGAACCAGAACTGCGCTTCATGGTTCGTTCATCCTTCACACAGTGTTTAAGAATCCAGGGGTGCCGTTGGATTTCGTCAAGAGAGATTCTCTTCTCAGGATCCAGAACAAGAAGCTAGAAAGTATTAGCAAGTACTCCATCCAGGGCGACTGGCCTTCACATACCCGTTTGATAAGGTCTCTCGCCTCAGGGCTCACGAATGAGGGGACCGACATATCCGCTCTTGCGATCCGTCTCTGCGTCATAACAGGAGTGTCCTCGAAGGGAGCTTCTCCAACAAGAAACTCATATGTTAACACACCTAAGCTCCACAGATCGACCTTCTCGTTGTAGTAGTTATCCTGCGAACCCGGCTTGAGCATCTCCGGAGGCAGATAATCCAATGTTCCACACATTGTTTGCCTCCTGTTGTTGGGTGCATGTACGCTCCATCCAAAGTCACTGATCTTTATTTCCCCGTGGATGCCGACAAGGATATTCTCGGGTTTGATATCACGATGCATGACATGCTTCTTGTGGAGGTATTTCAAGGCAGCAGCCATTTGAGCAATGTATTGGGCAGCTTTCCATTCAGGAAATCGATGTTCCTTGCGAAGATGTTTGTATAACTCCCCCCTGCCGGCAAATTCAAGAATTAAAAAGATCCGTTTGCTGTCGTGGAAGTGTCCGTAAAGCCTTAGAACATTTGGGTGACGAAGATTGCTCTGAATCTCGATTTCTCGACGGACTTGCTTCTGCACTCCACCCTGCTGCAACTCAGATTTGTGCAGGACTTTGAGCGCGCATACAAAACCAGAAGACCGCTCTTTGGCCAGATACACCCTACCAAACTTCCCTTTTCCTAAAGGTTTTCCAATCTCAAACATTCCAAGGTGCAGCTTCTTGGGTGCTGGTTGCTCATATAGCGGGTTTGGATGCCGTTGCTCCCCATTCTCGTCTAGGTTGCGACTCGGTAAAGTGTTCTGGGAGCCCTTCGTAGGGGACTGAGCGACGTTCATGGCATTGACCTTGTTGTCATTGGTATTTTGCAAGGCTAGCTTCAGGAGATTTGATCGATTGGAGCTGCCGTATTGGCCTGCAGCTCCAAGGCCCGAAAGGGACATGGCTGTTGATAAGGAGCTCTGATGTACGGCATTAACAGGCCATACGATATACAAGGCATACTCCAGGACTCATACCTTAGGTTTCGGGTAGCCGCCGCCATTGTGTCCACTGTCATTTTCGTCTTTGACGGAAAGGCGCTCGAGGCGCGCTTCCAATGTCTTGGAGGCCATGGAGAAAAATGTAGTCGACAGTGATTGACGACGGGAAGAGCTAAACAAGGATTGCAGGCGATTATCAGGACTATCGTGCCTTACAAAATCATAGTCAAGACCTAGAGAGTCTATAGAGGGAACAATGGTCTAGATGGCAAGCTGGAAGAGGATACTGGAGAACGAGTGAGTAGATAAATAAGGTTGAGGAGAACTGGCAGCTCTCTAGCGACGCTCGGATGTTTATCCGGTTTGGTTCTCAGACACATCACCCCAGCAACGGATCGGACCGTTTCTTTCTCCGACGCCGCGGGGTATGATCTATCGGCTGGCCATGGGGAACGCCGACGATGCATATCTGTGAACCAAAGGACTCTTTTCTTGTTTCCCTCTTTTCTTGCTTCTTTTCTTTTTTTTTCCTTCGAAATATATCCCTCTCGCTTGTGTATAATTTATTACAGTCGCTTGCCACCCACTCAATAACATAGCATGACTTCACGTAGCAGCGCGCCGTCAGCAAATATGGCGAGTACCGCAACTTCGCCCAGCTTTCAGAAGCCCAATTCCGTGATGGTTAAAGGATTCAAGATCAGCACTCAGAAATTGCCAATACTAAAGGCGGATCCAATCGAGGAAATGACGAAAGAATTAGGAATCACCCCACCAGAAATGATTTTCGGTGACAATTTTGTGGCTATTGAACATGAACAAGGCCAGTGGGGAATAGGTTTCAACGCATTTGACGCCCTAGACCGTGTGGACAAAACTGGTACATCAATGCTCAAGGTCGCATACTCGAAAGAATGGCAAAAGAGCAGGTACTGAACCATCTTTGCTTACTTAACGGGTCGCTTACACACGTTTGTGACTGACTGGTCATTAGGGAGAAGACCCACGAAGGAATCAAAGAAGTTGTCAAACCCTTCGATTGGTCTTACACTACGGACTACACGGGCACACTAAAACCTGGTAGTCGACCCTTTGTAGCAACAACGAAGCCCATTCCTATCGAATTGTTGAAGCGGCCGGACCCTATTTTGTTTTTTGACGACGTCATTCTTTACGAGGATGAACTTGCTGATAACGGCATTACCATGTTATCGTGCAAGATCCGAGTCATGCCGTCTAGGCTGCTTCTCCTTGCGAGATTCTTCATGCGACTAGATAACGTTATTTTCCGGCTGCGGGACACGAGGGTCTATGTTGACTTCGAGGAGATGGAGATCATCAGAGAATATCAATCTAGGGAATCTGAATATGAGGCGGTAAGACGGGTAAGCTAGTCGCATTCTCTGAGTTGGGGTGCTAGATCCGAGTTGCATGGCCCGGGGAACTGACCAGTTTTCAGACCTTAGCAACGACCAGAGACGACGTGCCGGCAGTCATGAGAGACCCTAATAGGCTTTCGGAAATCCTCCCGCTTGTTGAAAGGCGCTTAGAGAGGGTGTCTCTCAACGAATGAAGCATCAATACGATGGATACTCACTACCGCAGTCTACCCCAATCTACCACGATCTGAGGCTCACTCACAGTCGCGGCTCCAGCTGGCTGTAGGAAATGCGTCCGGAATAGGAATAATCGCTCTATCGCACCGCATATATACGCGTGGGCTTCTTACTCCGGCGCTTTGAATCGCCTCAACGCTACTCAGGTCATGCCATACCAGTTGTATTCTGGATAAATGAATTGCGCGATCGAGGCAATACCACGCTCGGACGCCTTGCTCTGATTACCTCTATTCTTTGAGCCAACGCCCTTAAAAAGAATAGTATCGACCAAAGCCTCAGCGATTCGGATTTTGACCATACTATCACGATAGTGCTCATACACCATACCCTTTTTGTGCCCGGAAGAAAGATGGTAACGGGGTAGGTAATATAGGCAGAATAGTTGTTTACGATCCTTCTCTGGACTTCCGACAGTCCTGCTCATAGTTGTAAACACCGTTCCTACCTAGCTCCTCTAAAGGCTTAAGCTTGTGACTGGAGTTTGTAGCTGATCAAAAGAAGTCGTGACGTACTAGGTAGGTGAACCGCGGAAGGCCTGGCGGCAAACGGTGCAAACATTGTTGATCCGCGGGCTTCTAGATTTCTCCGGGAGTATGGGGCAGTCTCAAGTTTGGGGATTGTAATCGAAGACCTTCATCTACAATCTCAGGCAACAGAGACCTTCCGGTTCAAGCGAGCATAGACAGTAACCTGAACCGACTAGGGGTGGTGCTATACACATTTACAGCAATGCCTTCCGCAGGCCCGAAGAATCTGTCCCTTCGAGGGCTCTACAATTTTCAATGCCCGCGCCCCCAGGTACGGCCTCCAGTAGCAGAGAGGTTAATACGGTTGACATTCCATCTGACGAGGCGATCATATTAGGTGCAAGCATCTAATCAGTTTCTCCTTCCATCAACTTTGGCTTTGAAGCCCTTGGTGTCTCACCACCACACCAGGCATCAGCAACAACCGCTGGCCTCATGCTTCGCTAGTTCTTTGCAAAGTCGCCGGAATTCTTCGCAGCTAGCTCGCGCGATCGGGCCACGCCCAGGTACTGCAGCAGAGACGTATGTCGCTTACGGAATGACACAAAAGCTATTCGAAGCCTGCTCCAAACAAGCAGACTACAAGATACCTCAGCTATCTCAGAAGGGAGCTCAGGTGCCGAAGACAAGTGCTGGAGAAGACTTGGGAGTAGGTGAAGGATGGTGGTATGAAGGTTCGTTTTCATAAGTGTCTTCATCTTCGTGGATGGCGTGGCGTGGTACCTAGGGGTGCGCGACTAACCAGCATAACTGAACAGAACTGGGTCTCGTTCCTACGTTCTCAACATGGTCGCAGGTCACGTTCCTGCACATGTACCTATTGACGGTCCGACTGCGCGCGTTGCCGTCGCACGACAGCCTTCAAACCTACTCGCGGCATTTGATCGACCACTTCTCACACAGTGCCGAACATCGCATGGATGTGCTTCACGGATTGACGAGCCGCGGTATACGGAATAAGTTCCTCAAGGATCTTTTCATCCAGTGGCGTGGTGTTTTGGCAGCCTACGATGAAGGCCTTATCAAAGGAGACGCTGTCTTGGGAGCTGCCATTTGGAGAAACCTCTGGAAGGCGAGCCATACTGCACCAGACGGTAAGGAACTGGACTGGTCGAAGGTAGCTCAGGTTGTCGCGTATATGCGTCGGGTGCTCTCCGAACTCTCTCAGGTGCATGAAGCGGACTTGGTCTTCCAACTGGACCGACAAAGGAACGGAAAACCGGGCATTTTCTCCTATTCTGAAGTCGATCAACAGATGGTCGATGGCAAGCGGTGACGTTGTGGGTTTGGGGTTACCCATCAGTGCTCTTTTGTTCGCCTTTTGTACGCATAACTATCATGTCTACGTTCTATAGTGTAACATATTGGGCTTCACTTTACATCATTTAATCCTTCGTGTGGAAGCATCTACATACTTTGCTATCACTGTTACGGCTAATAAGCGGTTAACGATGCCGGAAGATCATTTCAAATATGGAATTGCTATGGCAGGTCTTTGCAGTGTGCGCATTGCCCACTGTGTGAATCGGCCCGGAAACTGATGAGCTTGTGGACATTGCTATACATCCTTCTTCCCAAAGAGATCCTTCTCAACCATTGCCCGGCAAATAGGATGGTAGAAGTCCTTGTACTTCTCGAAAGTTGCGACTGCAACATCACGATTGACTCTCTGCAAGCTCCGGAACCTGGTTGCTGGGTTAGCGCCATAAATTGTCTTCGCTTTCGCAGGATAACTTACAGTGGTCTCACAAACTTCATCCTTCCAATTCTGCCTAGTAGTTCGGTCGTCGGTCCGACAACACTCTCATCACCAGCTTTCAAGCCCACTTGGAAATAGAGATTGGCAACCTCTATGTTCTCACTCTTGGAAAGTCCATAAACTTCGCCCATGAGCTTCGACAGTTCGGGGGAGAGGGGTCGCTCAAGAAGAAGCATCTGTTCCAAGAAAACGACGATCTGATTCGCAGTCAAGCCCTCAATATCGCTTGACTGCGGCTTGAAAGATGTTCCAGATTTCCACTTTTGGGCAAGTTCATAAACAACATCAACTAACGACGTATCGAACTGAGGCTTAGGAGGTAGCCCAGGGGCATAGAACCATGTGTCCCAGTCAAGCTCAGTCAGTAGTCTGAGGGCTTCCGCATCAGAATGAAAGAAATCCAAGAGTGTCGATTTGAATTCATAGGAGTCTAGCGACTTCTCTTTGAAGACAGTAAAGTACTAATAGAACAATCTTGAGTCAGTAGGTCTGCTTTGCTTGTGAGCCTGGGTAACGCACGTGAGGGATGAAACGGTCAAACTTCTGCTTCCCTATAAGTGTTTCCAGATGAAACAAGAAGTTGAATCCTTTCTCGTAAGGAATGCTGGAGAACGCATCATCCGGGTCCTTGCCCTTGAGGTCCGTAATCAATTTAGTGAACTCGTGGTCATGCCCAAAATGTTCCACGGAGTCCGAGAGCGCTTTCCAACCTATGATGGCAGAGAAATGCCGATATGCTTCACCATGTCTAGATTCAATCAGTAACTGGTTGCGGCAGCAAGGCACGATGCTAGACTCACACGGCAGCTAGGATCTAGAACCTGTCAGCAAAAGAAAGGATAATACCGCCTCAGCCGGTGCGAAGAAGTGGTGGGTGGGGGGCGGGGGAGGGGGATAAACAAGCTTACCCGTCTCTCTAAATAGGTGGTCCAGCCTTCGTTCAGCCAGAAATGTTCCCATGATGCATTGGTTACAAGGTTGCCGCTCCAGCTGTGTGCGAGTTCGTGGGCAATGACATCAATATTCTCTCGGTCCTAACCCGTCATGTTAGTATCAGGCACCATTTGATTGCATAAGACAACTCTTGTTTCACACCTTAGAAATGATGCTGGGAGTGGCAAACGTGAAGATGGGGTTCTCCATCCCTCCGTAAGGGAAGCTTGGTGGAAGAATCAGAACATTATACTCGCCCCAGGCGTAAGGGTATACAATTTTCTGTCTTGGTCAGAGATGTTTCATTTCACCAAGCGGTTTGCAAACCTCAATTGCACCGATAAACTTCTCCGTATCTGCCTCGAGCTCCCACTGGCATTCTTGGACCTTGTCGGGGCTAGTAGCCACAACACTGCGGGGTCCGATTGCAGCTTCTGAAATGTCACTGTCATCTGTAAGCCACGTGGCGGTGATAGGGTTTGGAGGACATATGACAAGCTTACCCACTAGCTAGAGCGAAGAGATAGCTCGGGATTGGGACGCGCTGGTGAAACTGGTACAAAGTCTTGCCCTCGGATGTCGACATACCCAGAGCATCACGAACAGGCAAGCCACTAGCAATCACAGGCAGGGGGGACGAGATGTTGAAGTCGATGGTACTCTTAACATCAGGCGTATCTTGGCAGGGGAATATGGATCGTGCATGAATCGCCTGGCATTGAGAGACTGAAAAGGATTCTTGTAAGCAGTCCAAAATCGTTCAATGATCCCGCCGTTCTTGAGAGGATTATCATAGACATCAGGCGGAGAAAGACTGAATTCGCTTACACATGTATGGATGCTTCTTGTTGGACGTTTGAGCCGGCGTCAGCCATTGAAGTGCGGTACACTTCTCGGTGGTTTGAACGGAGATCTGACAGTCTGCAGTGTTAGGCCAGGCAACAGTGAGGAAGTTGATGTCTGGTGTTTTAATTTTATATGTACCTCAACGTCAATGGTTTCGTCCAAGTTCACTCCCTGATCGAGCTTGATTTTCAAGGCAGAGCCATACGGTTCCAAGGGAGGGAGAAGCTCCCAGTCAGAGGGCTTGCCATCAATTTTGACGCCCCCGATTGCCACATGGTTAGAGTCCAAGATGATCTCCTGCGAGTCACCGTTGGTGGTTGACTTGAGCTTGTGGATGACATTTCCCACGAGCTTTTTCTGGTCAAAAAGGATGTCGAAGTTGGCAGTGATATGGGTGCATCTCCAGTTGTTATAGTTGCTAAGGGTATTGGGATCCCTTGGGGGATTGATGCTTGTCGCCATGCTACGTCTGTGAATCTGGGGTAGTCGGAGGGACCACCGGATTTGAACCGAAGAGTTGACGTTGGCCTTCAGACCGGTAAAGCTGGGAACGCGTGGAGAGCTAATCCGCCAGAACAAAGTGAAAGGAATAGATTGCATGTGCCCCTCTTATAGTACCGGCCGGACGACTAGATGGATAAGAGAAAGTAAAATTTCTTCACTATCCTTCTACCGTCCTTTTTTCTCCCTTATTTCTTCTCAATTTTATTGGAGTGGAATTTTTAGCTTACCTAGTAGAGGGACTAGGGAGAGGCCATCCTATCAGTCCAAGTTCTGCGGGCGGAAGACTCGGGTCTCTTCCCAAGTTGGCCTATTCTCTTAATTTCTGTTACATTCACGTTCCAAGACACTCAACTTCTGCCCCGCACCTGATGATACCTCCTCCACCTCCTAGCCACTCACGTACATACTATCTACGTAGCTAGACAGATCTGAGTCTTAGAAGGCGTCTACATCTAGTACTATGATATGTTCACATCGTACCACGCAGGATGATAAACCTTCCCCCGAAAAGACGCCTCGAGAGCCAAGATTTCTGATTGACAACAGAAGGTGCTACTACTACTACTACTACTACTACTACTACTACTACTACTACTACTACCACTACCACTAACCAAATGATCACTACTAAGTTAGTAGTATGCTATGCTATTAGATCTGTATGGCATCATATCATTGCATCGCTAAATAATATTACCATCCGATTGGTAATACACATCCTGAGCCCCTTTTTACCAGTGCAACAGAGACAGTTTTTATGTTGAATAACCATAGCTTATACCACCAAGCAATACAAAGCGATCATTGGAGCAGTACATCGTACCTGGTACTCTACACTCGTTGCTCGTTCCATAACAATGGGTTGTAGAGTGTATAGATTCCAGATTATAAGGTGAACTACTAAAGGCAGACAAGACAAATCAGGCAGCCTTAAAGTAACCGATCATTCGCAGGCCGACAACAGAGCTCTGCGGCCTCTCAAGTGTGGAGTTTGGTCGCTGAGCTGCCAACTAGATATCCGATTCTACCCTGCAGGCACGGAGCAGGCACGGACTCCGGACTCCATACAGAGCATAGTAGTAATTTTCCAACTGGAACCAGCCCACCAATTGATCGATCGCACAAGAAGTTATGGGCCTATAAGCTGTAGCCTCTTGTGTATAGCACGATAAGTGAAATTATATCATTACATATAGTGATTTCTTATCATATTTGTCTATTTGATCTCCATTGTTTTGGCGAATTCTTAGACAGTATACCTAGTTAGTCAATTAGCTACTATGTTGTGTCTACAGAGTATGTGCCAAGGGTCCCAACATAACTACTACCCGTTCCTTACCAAACAAATCCGTACTACTAGAGCTACCCAGGTACGGGTAAGATTGAGTAGTCCTGACCGCAGGGCTAATTGCAACGCATTCGTCTCTCTCAGTCTCGAGAATTTTGTTCCTTCAAAACCCCATCCCTTCCTTCTTTGCCAGGCCGCTACGTCTGGAATTGCATATACCAAGGCGCATCCTGGTTCGTTTTCTTAGTCCTCATACGAAATCATGGACGCGCCTCAGGTTCAAGTGGGCGCGCTGGATAACTCCTCGAACGTTGAGAAAGAAAACTACAGCACATACCCTACACAAAATACGAGCGAGCATGATGCAGATGTGACTGTGCCTTCAAGTGCAATGAACGAAGGCCAGGCAGACTCTACTGAAGACCTCGATCTGCCAGACGCGGGCGCAGCTGAGCCAGAAACGGCACCAGCACCCCCCAAGAAAAACCCTGGCCTTCAATTCCTTGAGTAAGGGCCCGCTTTCTTTCTCCGATACTATGTTCTGGTCCCGGTGCCTGCTCTATTTGTCCCTCTACCTGGCCTCCACACTTACAGTGTTTCAGCTTCCTGAAGTCACCCATCGTGGAACTTGTTGTCGGAACTGGAGAGAGCCAAACTAGCTTGACAGCGCATCAAAGTCTGCTTTTAGAGTCGCCTGTTCTTGCAGAAAAGGTCGCGGCTTTGGAGGCATCGAGCGCTGTAAGTAATTGATACGATTCACGCTCCTGCATAATCGTGCTCTATTGATACCCGATAGCGTCGCCTTGAGCTTCCCGAGGAAAATGTGGAAGCCTTTGGTTATTTTCTTCAATTCCAGTACACCCGCGATTATTCGACCTCCCAGGCTGAACCCCATACCGGACAAGAAGCAGTATCCGGTGAAATAGACAATAATGGAGAAGAACTGTTAAAGCATGCGCGAGTATACACCTTGGCCGACAAGTTGGGGATCCCCGCGCTCAAGACACTAGCACACTCGAAGATCCACCGTATCAATAGCACCTCGCAGGGCGAGATCGCATATGCTCGCTATGTCTACATGAACACTCCCGTCGACGATGTTACTATACGAAAGCCAGTGGCTACATTCTGGGCCTTGAGGAGCCACATTCTGCGTCACGAAGCGGAAGAGGAATTCCGAAATCTATGTATTGATGTTCCTCAATTCAGCTTCGATGTTCTTAGTCTCGTCCTCGATCAGAAGGAGAAGCGTGCTCAGGACAAGGCAGAGTCAGAGTCTGCCGTGAAAGGAAGCGGGCGGAAACGACTTCGGAGTGGGCTGTAGTGAACGAAAGCTTTTAAAGAGACATGAATGTATCCTCCGGATTATGGGGATCAGAAATGATGCAAAAATCTGCATGGCTCCAAGCAGGAACCCAAAGCGGTACACCGGCTTGTATAACACGAGCACCGCCTCTTAGCCGGCGATCTGTTGCTCACCTACTTCTTCTCGGGAAACTTTCAGCCACATTGCACTTGGTCGCAAGGCTCAGTACCGGTATTGTACTATCTTACTAATCCCGTGTATCTTTGCCTCTGGTGCCCCATCAATCGCCAGTCCAGTCTGTCTAGGGCATATTTTCGGAGCACGTCGGGCGAAGATTTGCGGTTCCCGCAGAGTCACTGACTACTGATTGTGGGCTACTGCTGAGGACATATCAGCAGATGACGTGAATTTATTGTGGTTAGCACGTAGCTAAACTGAAATTCTTCAAGGCACTCTACAATGTTTGTTTTATCTCGGAGCTATGAGAAAGCAAAGCAGCCATCGGATATGGATACACCAAACGATCCCTAAGTGGCTAGAGCCTCCACTTCTTCAATAGTCTTGGGCGCTGTGGTCAGATTCTCGTACCCTTGCTGAGTAACGTGAACATTATCTTCAATGCGTACTCCCCCAACATTCCAATACTTCTCCAGGACGTCGGTGTCGATGTATTTGCTGGTTTCGGGGGAAGTTAGGTATGGTTCAATGATGAACCTGCAAAAGTAGATCTAGAAAATCATTTAGCAAGTTAGAGATCGAAGATGATGAGCGAATCTTACACCTGGTTCAACGGTGATAACTGATCCCGCGGGTAAACGGCCCCTCACGCGGAGATACTTGAACATGGTATCCTTATCTGCATAATTCGGGTTACCACCTGTATCGTGGGTGTCCATGCCCAGATAGTGACCAAGGCCATGAGGGAAAAAGGCGACGCTGATCCTCTTCTCAAACAATTCGTCTTCGGAGCCACGCAGAATCCCCAATTTGAGCAAGCCCTGAATTGCAATGCGATGGGCATGCGCATGGACATCTTCCCACTGCACATTCTCTTTCAACATTGCAATAGCTTCTAACTGCATCTGTAGCACAATTTTGTATATTTGCTGCGTTTCCGAGGTAAATCTTCCCCCCAGAGGAAAAACACGGGTGATGTCAGCACAATACGTTCGGTACTCCGCCCCAGCATCGATAAGGACGCTTGTTTTCCTCTGCTTGGTGGCTAAATCCACCAAGCCGTCATCATTTCTGCCATAGTGGAGAGTGGCTCCGTTCTGGCCGCAGGCAACGATGGGATGGTAAGCTTGATCACGGGCACCATTGGCAATACAGGTTGCGATGAAAGCAGCCTCAATCTCACGCTCATTAGTGGCGGTCTTGGATGCTTCAATGGCAGCAATATGCGCCTTTGCGGAAATGTCATTAGCCTTCCTCAAGAGCGCGATCTCATAGTCGTCCTTGACTACACGCGTGTTGTCGATGGCCCCCTTCAATACCGAGGTATTGGTTTCAAGAAACCCGTTGAAGTTGATTCCTTCTGTAATTTGGCCCTCGATCGCAAAAGCAACTAATTTACCATTTCCATCTGAGGCGATGGAGGTCAACGCGGCGTTCACGTCGGTTGTGTGAAGCACTTGGTCAACGTCGTAGAGTCGCAGCGCCTCTGCAGCAGACATAGGAAGACCTGACCAAATCACATCCTCTGGATCAATTGGGGGGATGAACAGAGTCAATTTATCAGAAACAATGTTGTAGATCAGAGATGAATCTGGCAGCGGGCATCCTGACAAATAGAAGAATGGTCGGCGTTGTCTGAGCCATGAAGCTTGATTAGCTTTGCAAGCATGGGGTGATTGAGCGACAACAAGAAAGCATAAGGAGCAGAGCTTGCATGAGCTGTCCGTACCTGAAATGCATCGCCTCATCATTATCTTCGATCAGTCGAGTTTTCTGCGCCTCAAGGTAGATAATCCCATTCCTGCTAGAGCCGTCCGCTTGAAGACGCTGGGCAACCCGGCGGGCATGGGCTTTGGCAGGGTACCGGCCTGCCAGAATGGAGTCCAAGGTAGTCATGGCTAGTATAACCCAGTGGGCGTTTAGGGGCGATCTTTTGAATCAAAATATTGTCAAGAGGAAAGCCATGGGCGTCGAAGAATTTGATTGCGGCGGGGTTAATTTGCGGGGTTTAGTTGGCGGACTCTCTTACCGGTTATCATCGCAACGGCGCGGCTATCTCCTTCTGACAAATCTGACATTTCGCTTAGTTTACTAACTAGTTGATCCATAGTTAACTAAATGATTGTGTTTAACGTCGTGAGCAACATGGACATAAATGTCGGCTATCTGAAGACTTCACTGCCTTGGCTGTCAGGTGTCACATCTTCGAACTCTAACTTCCACTTATCAACATCCGCAAACTTCTTCGCCTGCAACCTCAATTCATCGCTAAGGAAATGACTGCCCCGGTTAGACTCCGCAGTGGACTCAGACTCGGACGCCTCTGACTCTGGGGGGGTCGACAATGGGGATGACAAAGGCGATGTATCGACTGGCTCGTTCTCCTTGTCAAGCCCCATGGTGTCCAATGCTCCTAGTCGGTATGTCATCTTTTTTTCTCCCGATTTTCGTGCCGTAACATACGGCTGAGTAGGAGGGTTCCGACCGCCTGTTATTTGGCCTTCGACACTATCTGCTATTGGCTGCCTTCTTTGTACAGTCCTAGTAGTACTTCTCGCAGGTTTCTGTTCCTCCGAGCGCTTTCTTTGTGCCCGCGATGACCTTTTGGGCGGCAGGTAGTACAGTTCGTCGTCGTCATCATCATCCTGCTGGGTAGCGGAATGACCACCATCACTTGGATCTTCTGGGATCTCAGAACCGTCCCTAACGAAGCGTTTACGTTGTGAGCGGTTCCTCCGAGGTAGCAGCCTGTTTTGAAGGGCTGCCGTCGGTAACACCAGCTTCCTACTGGCTGTCGACTTAGCTGACTTGTCTATACGCTTCTCCTGCGTCATTCCAGGTGATGTCATATGTGTCGGGCTCAGTGGCGGGCTGCTGCTCATAGGAGGGGCCAGCGTTTGGCTGAATGCGCCAGGGGAATCCTGAACTTGGGTATGGTCAACAGACACATCAAGCCCGCTTTGTCGCCGATATGATGTAGGAGATGTGACAGGAGATTGTTCCGTAACTTCTGACTCCAATCTAGGAGCGTGTAGTACTTCGCCAGACAGTTTACGCTTGCGCGATCCATCACTGGACGAAGTTGGAAGTCTGGGTGATGGTGACGCAGTTTGTCCGATTAAGAGTGACCTACCCCTTGAGAGATTCAAAGGGGTGGACTCATCTTCTGGACTCAAACTACCAAGAAAAATATTATCTTCATCATCATCATCATCGAAATCGGAGGAACCGTCCTCTGCTTGCATCATCTGCAAGATGCTTGGTTGCCGGGGCCTCCTCCTAAAGTTACTCAATATCGAGCTTTCGAATGCGGGAGTTCCTGGAACTTTAGAGCCCGCATCGCCCTTTCTTCCGGCAACAGAGAGGGTTGACGAGTAGCCACGAGCTCTCGTAGCCGGGCGACTTCCTGTGGCCTCGCGCTCCCCAATGGGTGATGACTCAATCGCATGTTCTTGTGCTCTAGTTAAAGGCGTCTGATTCCTCAATTGCCGCCTGATCTCCGAGGCTTGGCCGCTGTGAGTTATCTCAGAAAAAGCCACGATGGCCTGGTCTGCGTCCCCTGTAGATTTGGTAACTGCCACTGAAGATATGCTATTCCGTCCGGAGCTCTGTTGATTATCCTTTTCGACAGCTGACGAAGCCTTGGATGTCAAGCGATTGCGTTTCGTGGGTGGCCTCGGCATGTTGCGATTTGGGTCTAGAACTGTAGTCTCGTGAGTGGTCAGGTCGGGGCGAAGGAAAAGGCGGGCCTGTACTTGGTGCTGTGCCCTGCTCGACTAATCAACGGATCTGTGTATGGCACGGGGCTTTGCGTAGGTAACGCCTACAGGGTGTCTTCTGTGGCTTTAAAATAGATATCAGTTGCGATAACGCGGGGTGCACAAGCGATACGACTAAAGCGGCACTTTGCTGGATCCAAGGAGCAAGGAAGGCTGTTTAATGAATTGCAATCAATAGCAATGATCATAGAGGCTTTTGCGCGTCACGTTGTTTTGGCGGGAAACCAGACGCGCCGAGAACCGCGCGTGGGTGGGGTGGATCCGTACGACTTACTCCGTTCTTTGTACAATGTACAGAATTAATAACTAACTTCTTATACGTTTGAGCTCCCGAATTAGCATTTGTGATTGCTATGTTTGAGCTTACCCCTCGTTCTTGACATTCAGAGGTTCAGTACAGTAAAGGGCAGGCTAGGTCTCATAGTAGGTTGGGGATCTAGCAACTATAATTGGGTAGCTTTGGATTGTTGTTGCGTCTTCGCCTAAGGGGTTCTGTTGTTCGATTGGTTCGTTGCAAAGTACCTTCTAATTAATTAGTAAACAACCTGACCATTGGAACTTTCACTCAATCTCGGCTTTCGAGAGACTTCTTTCAACACAGTAGTACGGAGTACTGAGTATTTCGCACATTATCCCGATCCAAGTGTGGGGAGGAATGCATGGAAACCCACTGGTCTAACCAATGCTGATAAGCGAGCCCATGAGCTATGACAACATGCTGCATTTAGTCCCCGTACTGGATGATGTTGTTTTCATTGTGACTACTGACTCCTGTAGACTGTCAATGGCGACTTGTTTGCCCTGGCCATGGACATACGTCATGGTCCCTGGATCGACATCCACAACTACGTAAAAGTTCATCGTGGGATATTCTTGAAGGTAAAATCAAGATAGCTTGTCGACGTCATCTCACACGCCACATTTGGTTACTGCGACATATTTAAACGAACTTGTCTCAAGACCATGGCCATTAAAGAGTGCCCAAAACACCAACAATTGTATAGATCTATATTTTATGACTCGATCGTCTCCCGCATTGATTCCTCAAATCCTACCATAACAAGACAGTCGCGTGTTTCTAATCTAGTTATTGAAAATGGCCAACATCATGGACCCCATTGATGATCCTTCGTATAACGTTGAAGCAACGGAACGCCCCTTCGGTACAAGTGCTTCAGACTCCCGTCGCAACATTGGTACCTACAATGCTACGAACGACACCGGCAGTGGCTTGTATGGGTACCCCGAATATGGCCATTCGAGCGGTATCACTAATTCCGCTACTCGGGGTAATGCCGGTGGTCAGTATGGCCATGCTTCTGGCATCTCACCTAGTACTAGCCCCGTTGCCCAAGGTGCTGTAAATCCGACCCAGGAACAGTATCCGCACGACACAAGGGAGCAGCCCACACAGCATGTGTCACCTCTTCACCAGTCCCAATACAGCACGCCAGGCTCAACTGATTTATCACATGGCACCAATGTTCCAACGTCAACAGTCGCCGGATATGGGTCGAGCAACGTCAAGCACACTGGCCCGCACATGAATAACAGCTATCATGACATCAACTCCTACAATACAAGAGGACATCACGGTCAGAGCTCTCGAAATGCCTCACCTTTTCATCAGTCCCAGCAGACTATGCCAGATACTACCGAGTTGTCTCATGGCTCCAGAGTTCCGTCATCGACGGCCCCCGAGTTTGAGCCTAGAATTGTCAAGGATCACAATGAACCGCGCATAGACGGCAACTATGACGGCAGCAACGTCCACGGCAAAGGAGATCTATATCATCGACATGACTCGTCCCTGCAGCAGTCTCAGACCAGCATGCCAGGTGCTGCTGAGTCGACTCATGATACCGAAGTCCCAGCGTCAACGGCCACCGTTTCTCAGACAAGCAACCCTGGGAATGAGTCTGGCCCGCGCCTAGATAGCGCTCGTGAGGCCAATGCTGATGCCTCTGATACCTCTGATACCAACAGAAAGAAAGGCGAGCGGTTCGAAGGGAATCAAGATGACGACATCACTGGCGAGAAAGTCAACGGTATTGCAGGCGTGATACCTATCTCTGGCAGTGCTGGCCCAACTACTACCAAAACTTTCGACCCCCATGCCGAGCTCGGCAACGCCAGCAACAACGTTTCTGCAACAGCGCCCATAAATAATGATGGCAAAGACCAAAAGGCGCCGGCTCGTCAACATGATGCAGCCAGCAGCAGCTACAACACATTGAGAAGCGACGCTGAACAGACAACCGCCAACTCAGAGGGCCGCAGTGGCCTGGGGAAGAATAGCCGCTCGGGCACAGGCCTAGGTGAAGTCCAATCTGTTGAATCTCGGAGTGCAGTATAAACCTACTATGATTTGGCTTATGGCCTTTGTACATTAAATTAGGCAGTGCTGTTTCCCCGTGATTAGTTATAAGGTAGCCATAGCGAAGCACTCTGGCCAGGTTTCATGCCTCAGTCCACCAATAAATAGCATCTGCCATCATGATTACTTACTACTAGTGGCATTAACGGGGCGGCAAGTAGGCTCCGTGCCGAAGTAGGTAAAGCACCTAGCAAGTAGAAATTGATCACATTCCTCACTATAGGCAAGAAATACTGTCTTATACCCTCCCACGTGGGCACCAACTGCCAGCCTCTGCGAGTCTCTTCCCCGCATCTACCAAACGCTACTCTCATCCTCTATACGGAATTGTACAACATTTTCGAGACGACGATCGTAGTAATCGATCTGTTGCACACGTGCCACCCCGGTCGTATTGCCATGCACTGCAATCGAGAAATGCTTCTTGTTCTCTTTACTATCTGCGGCCCCAGTCACACTATCTACAAGTGCCAGTGACCGCGTCGGTTCTTCTGTGTGGGCTTGAGCACAAACACCCTCTTTGATACTATCATTCGCTTCACATTGTCGGAGTCATATCCTGTCCGGGCTCAGCATTTCCGCATGCACCGAAGGCTGACAACACCATGTCTTCTCAAGATATTGACAACGATGCCATTCTCGATTCAACCATAGCAAAGAAACGCAGCAATTCGGAAGCAACAGAGTATCCCCGAAGGCGCGCAACTATAGCCGTATGTTGCAGTCTCTTCCCTCTACATTCATCACCGAGTATCACCCAATACCGTCACATTAAATCTTCTCTGGTAGTAGCTCTTCTCAGAATAAGTCTAACTAATGCGCACTATTGCAGTGCCAGATCTGTCGTCTCCGGAAAACGAGATGTAACGGGGCCCGCCCGAGATGTCAGCTCTGCGTAGACCTGGATGCAGACTGTGTCTATCGTGAGCCGGGCATCAAACTGGATGCCGGTGACAAACTGATCATCGAGAAGTTGAACAGAATAGAAGTTTTGCTTCAGTCGAAGTTTTCAGACCCCATTGGCCAGTCTCCCTTGTCATCGAATTCTTCTACGGCTGCCAACCTTGTCCATATTAGTAGCGATGATGCTGTTAGTCTCGCTGCCATACCTACCAGGACAATCGCGGTGGGCCTTGGCTCATGGGCAAATCCACCGACAAGCATTTCAACCATGCCTAAAGTACATACCACGCCTGCTTTACACCTCTTACAGTGGCCCCTCATTCGGGAACTAGTCGCTGTCCCTTATGATCCTCATACCCTCCTACAGCTGGAGATGGCCCGCGAGCCACTCCAACTCGAACCTCCTGTGGGCTTAAACTTAGCAAACGCACTTACTTACGCTCAACTATTTTTCGAGCGCGTAAATGTTTGGTACGCTTGTGTTAACCCATTGACTTGGCCTCGCTATTACAAAATGGCTCTTTCTCTGGACTTCCAAAGAGGGCCGGAGAGCTGCGTTGTACTCTTGGTTTTAGCACTGGGCAGTGCCAGTCAATATGGAAGTATATCATGTCTTTCTGCCGATAGAGAACTGCCGGGACTATCATATTTCGCTGCAGCCTGGACCCTTTTGCCAGCTGTCATGACGCGCAATTCTGTGCTCGCAGCGCAATGCGTCATCCTGGCATCTGCATATTTATTTTACATGGTCAGGCCCCTCGAGGCCTGGACGCTACTGTCGAATGCCAGCATGAAGTTGCAGTTACTCTTAGGCAAACCCTCCCGTGTGCCAGGGCAATGGAAGGAGCTCAGTACAAGAGTGTACTGGAACACTCTACTCTTTGAAAGTGATTTGCTGGCAGAATTAGATCTACCACACTCGGGAATCGTGCATTTTGAAGAGCTCGTCGATCTCCCCGGTGGCTTTGAACCGGAAGATGAAGAAGACGAAGAAGACGAAGGAAGTATACGACCTGGAGAGGAATTGGTAGATGCGATGATCGGTCAGGATGAGCTCTGGTATTTCTTGGCTGAGATAGCCCTAAGAAGGCTGCTTAACAGAGTCAGTCATATGATCTACCAGAAAGACAGCACCTTGACACTCGCATCACTCGGGCCTATTGCTTCGGAGCTGGATTTTCAGCTTTCCCAATGGTATGAAGGCCTTCCTCAGCCTGTCCGCTTCCCTTTATCTGGAGGCCCAACTTCAAGCCCCATTCAGACTGTTTTAAGGCTCCGCTACTTCGCCTGCCGTACAATAATATATCGGCCTTATATCTTGGCGGTCTTCCAGAATGAGTATGCATGCGGTGACCCGACAGTAAAGGATTGTTGTTTTCGGTGCTTGGAGGCGACACTAAATCAACTCGAGCATATAAGTCAACACCGCGAAGGCCACCTGCCGTACCTCTGGCAAGGTGCCCTTTCCATGGTCTCACAGGCGCTGTTAATTATGGGGGCAACCATGTCACCAACTCTGTCATCATTGTTGCCTCCGGCAACTCAGATAGACGAGATAATATCTGGCGTCATAACAGAGGTTGGCAGGTATGCGCGGCTTGCACCAAGCCTAAAGTTATCTGCTGAGATCATTCGTGATGCGGAAAAGAGACGTCAAATATCCCTTGCGTCTGCGGCCCGACGAGGTTGACTGAGACACTCGACTTACATGAAGATTTCCAGGCTTGCGCTAATCTGCTTCGTAAAAATGCGTCAGCGAGAGCCTTGTACGTCATACGTCCTTTGCAAGTCCATAGAGAACACTGGACATCGCCGCAGTCGTCGAAGCAAATCAATTTGGAACACCGGGTATGCACGTAGCCTGAAACTCCCTTCTTCAAGATAGCTACGGATTCGTAACTCCAATATTTATCGCAAAATATCACAGCTGAGAGAAATAAGAGGAGAGAAGATAAGAAGGTGGTCCTACATATACTTATACAAGAAAATTCTCATCCTCAAATTCGATCAAGCAGCGAAGATAATAGAAAAGTCTCGAGTATGATACATGTAAACCAAGGCCATGCCATCAGATCAGTACCCACTCACTACCTCTTTTGATGAATTTATCAAGCATCATGCCAATATCATTCAGGGCAAACCGACATACGTAGAGTCCAAAGAACTCTGCAGCATGACGAGTGCTTAATTCTAGACCGACTAATGTTGGCGAAGAATGTCTAAGGCCAGGGTCTTCGACTTGTTGGGCGATTTGATCTAAGAAGGTGGGATTAACACTGCTGAGACGATCTAATAGAGCGTGTGTACTGGTACTTACCCAATACCTGAACTGCATCGCAAAGCCGTGCCAAGGCTCCCATATAGTTATTAGATCCATTGTACTGCAATTGAGAAGCCCTGCGCCTCAAAGGCTGTGAAGCGGGCAACGACGTCATTGGGATAGTGTTGACAGTCAAATTATCCTTGCTGGTGTCCTTTGATGCAGGAAGCGAGGCCATCGCGCTGACCCCTGAATTCTTCGATCGTAACTTACGCCAGGAAGTCAGGTATGATTTGCTTGGTACATTCGACGGTTTGGAAGGAGGTGCATCGACGGTCGATGAGTCTTCGGAAACTTGAGCCGATTTGAAGAGTGGCATGGCGCCCTGCACACCAACCTCACTCCCTATTTTTTTGGACAGCGACATCTGCACCTGGTCAAGTACACTTTCCAAAGATTGCATTTCTTCCAAAACAGCATCGGCATCGTACGTGTCAACCTTCGCCAACTTGAGTAATGCCGCGGTTAGCAAGTCGCAGTTTGACACCTTTTCTTCGACTGCCTTGATTTTCACGTTCTTCACGCGCCACACGTCTCGAGGGATAAACAACTTGGTAGATAGATAACCACCACGTGGGTGAGCAATTGTCTGATAGATACAGCGCATTAGCCAGAATGGACGCAGGAGAAATGACTCAGGACACGGCTCCAATGGAACAGGAGGGTCAGTAGCCATCAAATTTGGGGATCCAGGGCTAGTCGGGGAATGTATGTGACTATCGAATATATTGAGCCCTCCACTTGGCAAGCCGTTCGCAGACATCATGGCAGTGGTGGGTGTGGGGATTATAGGTATCGAACCAGTCATCGGTCCTTTCAGGGTATCGACGGCGGGGAACGCATTGCTTAACGGAGTGTTTGGGGACTCAGCGAACGGTTCTGGTCCTGAAACGGATACATTTCTCAAACGAAAATTTCCCAGGCCTGTATTGAGTTTGCCCAGATTGTCCGGTGCTGAAGGTACTTTACCAATCGGGCGAGTTGGAGATGATAGTTTCGGGAGCTCGCGGCCGTCCTCGTCATGATAAGAATTTTTTTCGGAGATTGTATTACTTAGAGCATCTTGGTTGAATGATCCAATTGAGATATTCCGATTTCTTACGGGCGCGGCTGATCGTAGAGCAGAAGCAGGACCCGACGTCCGACCTGGCTGGTAATTGATAGAGCTTGGAACCGCATTATCTTTTGGAACTGGAGGTGGCCGAAAATTAATCGGGTCCGTATTTGTTTCGATCTTGAGTTCCGTAGTACACTGGCCCGATAGCCTCCGTGCTCGTACAGTCGGCGTTGATATTGAACCACGTCCTGAATTTGTCGAAACCGAGAGAGCTCCTTGGCTTGGGGAAGACGGCCCGCTAGGCTCAGAATTCTTAGTATCAGTGAAGGGCAGGCTTGCAGTTTCTGTCAGGGGATTTAGAGCCGTCACAGCGCTGGAGGTAGTCGGGCCTTCCCACAATTTGCTAGAAAGGCTACCCGATCTTGACTGGCGAGGAAGAGCGGACTTGGACTGAATGCCGAATTCAAAGTCATCCATAACATAGCCTCTAGTCATTTCCTCTAGCAAGCGCTCCTCTTCTTCGGCTTCTTCATCTAGATATTCCATTTTAAGCACGTTGTCACCGTAAGAGGCAGTTTGTACTTGCAGGCGCCGCGTTTCTTGTCCGCGTGTCAATGCTATCTGAGCCTCCCGTTCAGCTTCTCTCACTTTTTGCTTCGCCATTTCAATATTTTTCCGAGCATTGGCCACAATGTCATTGCTGTTACGGTTATCATCTGGATCGATTGCTGGTTCCAGACCTTCATCATATGCAGCTTCCACGGCAGCATCGAGGGCAGCATCAAACTCGGCCTCGGTACCGACAGTATGGTGAAAGCTCCCCCTGTGTCGCAAGTAGATTGACGACAATTCTGAGCGCATCGAGGCTGGGGAAGATGCGCCAGATTCATCAATGGTGTCGAGCCAGGACGTTGATTCATTGACGTCCTTATTATCGAGCAAAGAGGACAGGTCAGACTGGCCAGCAGCATGAGTGATACTCATTCCTATTTCCGAGGACTCAGTAGCACCCTTGGACTCAAGCTTCATAGTACGCCGAGCGTGTCCGGGATGAGGGCCATTAACCGGATCAGATGATTGGGCTGCAGTCGGTGTACGATCACCTAGCGGCGACGGCAATAATGACTGGCGCGATAAGTGATCCCAACCGGACGCTAGCCCTTCTGCTAGAGCAGACGGTTCTGGCCGAGCCATAGAGCTGCGCTGCGAAGAGGCACGTTTCTCTCTGGCTAACGTCTCGTTCTCGTCAATGATTGGATGCGATAATTCACCATACGATTCTTGACTTAGCGGACGCTCAGGAAGGGCTTTACTATCCAGATCTCGAAAGGAAAAGTCCATACGTTGTAGCTCAGTGACACGCACCATATATGTATCTCGCTAAAAGAGAAATTAAGTTTTGGAAATGAAAAGATCTTTATACCAGTCAGAAGACTCACTATTTCTTGAAGCTTTTGCCTCTCGTCTTCTCCTCCGTCGCTCCGAAGCATTACCAAATGTAGGAGTTGACACGCATCATTGTAAGCCTCCATAGCCCCTTCGAAATTCGCTGCATTATCGAGAAGAACTGCGGTGTTTGCTTTCTGCAACGCTTTGGAAAGCATCGCCTTCTGTGACTGACCCCGCTTTCTCTTCTCCTGTCCCCTATCTCTCCCTGGGACCAGCCGCGGTCCTTCCTCTGCTGGTGCTTCAGGCCCCGATGCACGTGGACTGTGTGACTCTAAAATTGGGCGAACAGGTATAACGCTGGCTTTTCCCTGGGCAGAATCCGGTCCTGAACCGTGCCCCTTGACCCAGGGGTCTTGAAAAATGTTATGAATTTCGGTGTCACCAGAGGATATCCAGTTAGTCTGTGACGCTGTCGCTGCTACCGCTTCAACTGAGTGATTTGACAAAAGGTCCCCATGACTTGACGTGGTTGACGGTCGGAAAGGGTAAGGGATACGGAACCCATCATCACTATCGCATATCTCTGGTATGCGAAGTCCGTCATGTGTTTCAATTCCCATCTCCGGACTCATCCGACTATGATATCTTGAGCCATCATTATCGTTACTATGTTCGCCATGACCAGTGGTTGGGGAAGGTGATCTAGAGGTTCTAGTAGATTTGAGTCGAAAATTATAGTTCGGCGAGCTTTGGCTAGATGTTGTAGACTGCGACCAGCGATTCAAATTGCCTAGTCCTTCACGGATGTGACTTTCATCCGGCCTGTCTAGCGATTCAGTAGCTTGCAACAAGGCAGGTTTTGCCGGACTTCCTGAACCGGTTCTGGAAATGTAATCCGCGGTATCCGGTTCCTTTAATCTAGACATAGCCTGTAAAACGTTGTAACGTGAGCTATGTTTATCGATCACTATAATTTGGCTTTCCCAACTGTGTGCAATCGCGTTCAGCAAACGCCAATAGGTGTCGAGTGTTAGATTGGATAGATTACCAACAAGTGCAGAGCGTTTCTCAGTAATCCCAGAAAATGTTGGTTGACACACTCCCGATGTTGCGATACTGTAACCGCAGAGAGACTAGTAGGTTAAAGAGTGGCAGAACCAATCATAAAACTACCGGCTTTGGCTTTCAGGTTGGTAGTATAGCAAGGTTGATAATGGCCTGGCCAGTGAGGCAGATCCTTTTACTGGAAGCTGATGTGTCCACAGTATTTCCGCAGCCTGGAATAGCCCACACAAGAGAGTTGTCAGTTCAATATCTGTCCTGCGCTCATATTGGAGTACTCACTCCGGCTGCATAGTGTTGTGTGTTGAGGACGCAATCAGTGATTTTGGAGTCGAAGACGGTGCATGCTCCCCTTGATCATCAGAAAATCATCTCAATCCTGGTACATAACAGGCAGGTGGTGTGCACAAATAACTGTGGAAAGAACAGGTCGAAACGCTAGGATACTCTCTCTTGGTTGGGGTGTGCTTGTAGGGTGCTCGATTGATCTGGCGGTAGGGATTATTCGGATTCGGGAATGGATTGGTAGTCCACACAGGGGATCTTTTAGCATACTGGATGGGTAATTGTTCGTTAGTAAGATATAGTAGTCAACGGTGTAACTCATAGGTGTGTTTGCTTGCAATAATTATTCACTCTTCTGAAAAACATTACTTGGGGGTACTTGAGTGATAATGTATCAGGACATACCGAAACCACTCTTCTGATAAGCAATCAAGATACAAAGAGGATAAGACAGGTCAAATTGGACTATACGTCCAGGCTGACAAGTAAAATCAGTAAGTTCTAGTTGATAATCAGGGCTTGCGGGGGTGGATAATTTAATATATTCAAGAGTATGTTCAAGCAGCACACGTTATAATTATGTAGCGTTATATGGGAAGGAAAGGGTGGAAAAGGGGGAGGGGAAGGGGCCACTGTGCTTTCCATTTTCTGGTCTGATATGACGGAAGTCCCTCACTAGCCACAAGTTTGCTTGCTTACCACCGAACTCTCGACAGGACTGCGACTAGAGTTGCCCCATAGTACAGAGTTTGTAACATTGTAAGATGCATAACGTATTACAACTGCTTGGGGGTATTTGCATAGCCATAACAACTAGCTCGAAATCGTTAGATACATTACTAGAGAGGACGGTCCTCACTGTCTTTCTTCCATCCTAGGCCTATAGTTACTGGCGATGGTTTCTATATTCTGTGATGCCTAAATAGTTATCAATGTTTTCCGTATATAGCAAAGTTCATGTAGTAAGTTTTGTATTCAACGACCCGAAAGATTGAAAACACAACTGTGGGTCTCATGACGCCGGCTATATCTCGTGACATTTACTAGTGGATTGTGCAAAGTAAGGATGCGCTAATTGATCTGAGCGCTTAAAGATTGATGAACATTGGAATATATATATTGGTACGTACCTAGAAGGTAAAAGATGTATAAAGACGTAGTCGCTATGGTTTGTGGAAAATAGGAGACATTCAAACCTCCACAACATGATGGCACACTCGGTAGCCACAGCCTTTTGATCGTACTTCATGACAGTAGGCACTTACCTGCTTAAGACGTCGATCGGTATGTAAGTCTAACTAGCAAGATATGCTAGAGTAGCTACTATTTAGCGATGAGATCTCAGAGAAACTTTGGACTAGGCATGGCTCCTGCTACGATTTCAACTGTGCCTCGGAGAGACTAACTGGGTATTGTGTTCATTAAAGCTAGGAGGAACTCAAGAAGCAATTTATGGCCATGGATACGTACTCTCATGGTTTCCAGCAAGGTTCCATGGCATATGCGACACCTTGCATACCTGCCATTATGACCCAACTGATTGTTCCATTCGTTCATTCCCATTGTAGGCAGCGCCTGTCAAATCCAGTGATAAGAAGCAGCAATGGCTTTGTTTAATAAAACTGAACGCTCTACCTCAAGATAGCTAGTTCTAACTCCTTTGGAGGGTATACCTACTCATCGCTATCGTCCTCACTTGTCGCTTCAATATTTCTGCGCGTATCCTCGGCATCCGAAACATCACCAGAGTCACCACCTGCCTCCTTGTTCTCACTGGTGAATTTACTATCACTATCATACTGTGGTCGAGGGACTGATTCTCCTTTATTTTGTAGGGTGGTTTCAATATGAGGCAGTAAGCTCACAAGAGAGGAAAACTGATCGATTGGCAAAGAGATCCCCTGTGCGAACGATGAGATTTGTAACGAGATTTTTTAGTATGTAAGTAAACCAACCTTTTTCCCTGGGAGCTCCTGGCCATCCTTTTCGTAGTATTCCCTTATGCTGACCATGGTCTTTCCACGGAAAGATGATATGGTCACACGGCGTGCTTTAGAGATCTCCCAATAAAGGTCTCCATTCGAGTCAAGCTTTCCCTGGCCAAGAAGTGACTTTGGATGACTAGGGTCAGTGTAGTCCTTCGGGACACTTGCCCTCGTCCTCTTTGATGACCGGTGGTCGTCCACAGAATCACTCTCAACGTCTGGTACGCGCTTTCTGGCCCTGAAAGGCATAACTTTAAAAGGGAAACGTCCAATAAACTGAAAAGGGCGAGCGTAGCTATGTCCCGTATTGTGTTCAAAGATGGGCGTCAATAATTATTTTTCTTGCGACTCATTGCTAACAAGCTCTATTGGTTTAATTATATGTAGGGGTAAACGGACCATCATTATGGTACATGTTATCACGTGACCTTAACCGACTACGTAGTGACATTCAACCATTGTCAAACTCCTAGGGAGTACTTAGTATACATGCATTATTTACTAGCGATTTCCGAAAGCAATGTGTAATGTTCGATTAACTACAGATACATAGAAAGAGGAACTAGTCATTTTGTCATGCATTGGATGGTATAATTCTTGTGATGGCTAATAATCAACGAGACCCTGCCTGGATATTTATATTAGAGGATAGCTGCCTTGAGAGCCTGCAGAAGAAGAGAATACACAAAACCCCGAGCGAAAATTTGAACCTGGAGACAATCAAAAATTTTCCCCAGAGCTTCTTTACTGGCATTTGCTCCCATAACGCTCGTAAGAGCCTGCGGTAAGCCTCTTTGAACGAAGACTTTGCGAGCTGTTTCCCTCAGCTGTTCCTTTTCAGTATCACTGGAAGGCGGCGGCCAGTTTTCTAACTCGCTTTTCGTTGGGAGAGCATTTTCACGCAATTTGTTGAGGTATAGCCCGATTGCCTCATCCGACGTATGTGCATCAATCATAGATACCTGGAGTAGCTCACGGATCGTCTCCAAATGAGGATTTCCGGGACGTAGTATGTACGATTTTGCCGCATTGAGTAGGGTCCGGCGTATGTTCCATGCAGAAGACAAAGTATATAGTTCATTGATTACCGCAAATATGAGTTCCACTGCTATACGTGTCTCTTCCTGCGTGATAGGGTTGCTCTGACTCTTGCAGTCATTTGATTCAGCGTCTGGTGTCTGCCCTTTGCTGTTTGCGTGAGAAGTGTCCTGCGTCCCACTAGGTGAGTGCGGTAGGTCAGCCGAAGTATTGCGCCTGGCGGAAGAGGACGGTTGGATAGAAGCCACAGTCCCCCCTGCATCCGCTGCCTGAGCTGAGCCGTCGCAAAACCCAGGACAGTCCGTGGCCGTCTCGGTTCTCATCGGGATATTCTCCTCAGAAGAATGACTTGGTTTCCCAAGCGTCTTTTGTGTGAGGGATGGACCCGGTATAGAGTCGTCCGGTTCGGAAGCTGACCCAAGTTCTGCAGAATTCTCTAATTTCCCCTGGAACGCGTTATTCATCGACTCGCGTTGGCTGAGCTGATCTAGTGACCTCGCTTTATCGCCTGCCAATACATCTGTCGATTGCTTTTTACTGTTGGCTCCTCCAAATACCCCTGTCATGCCATCCAACATGGCTTTACCACTTTCAGAGACGCCCCTGGGCGCATTGGATAGCACGCCCAATACCCCCTTTCCTACATTCTCGAGTGTAGATTGACTTGGGAAGGTGAACCCAGACCTGTTGTAAGGTTGACTGAAGTCCGATCCGAGATGTTCATCCTTGCCAAGAAATCTTTTCATCTTTTCGCTCTCTGCCAAAGACTCGTGGCTAAGAGCATCCTGAAGATAACGCTCCAAGTTCTTGGTCAATTCCAATCTCGTGTGGCCTTTCCACGTGGGCACAACTGGGTGTTCGTCTGCAAATTCCCAGATTTTGTGCAATCTCGAAACAGCCTCCAAGGTTTGGTGAAGCGACTCGAAATCGGTATACTTCCGAAAAACCATCCAACCAGTAGAACGTGTCGATACAGGTTCAACTTGTATTAAATAGTCCGACGTTGGCTTTGAGCGGAGTGACCCCTTCGTTGCCACCTTCGAAGCATCGGTTTCTACCGTTATGGCTGCACGATGAAGGATGACTGGCCCCGGTAGCGGATTCGGTGCGATCTGACTCTTGTGATGCATAAGTGATGGGGACGAGCTGTTATTCTCTCCCAGTTTGGAATCGATATCATCACCAATATGCCTTGCTTCGTCATGTCCTGAGTCCTCGCGTGGCAAACTTTTGTCTCTGGTCTTGTTTGCAGGCAGGCCTTTTCCATGATCAACCCTGTCATCCAATGCTACCTTCCACACATCGTCCCGCGTCGCTTTCTCTAGGCTTTGCTTCTGCATATCATGCGCTGTGATCATGTCACTGAGACGTTTCACCTCTAGTTTGGCCTCCACTGTCGCCCTGTCAATATCCGGTGTTTCTTGTTTTATTTCTCCAGTGATAGCGGAGTCCGAGGCCGTGTTGCTCATAGCCCTGGATGAAATTTCATTTACGCTGTTGAGTTCTCTAGTTGCGGCCACGCCTTGTTTCTGGGCCCCTTCAACACCGGCATCTATTGCAGTCATAATTTCTGACTTGCCTTCACTAAGAAGATATACAATCCAGCCATTGATGATTTCTGGCCTCGAAAGACTCGAAATCGTCGACTCAAATAGAACGCTCACGAACAGTTCGCGCATGAAATTCTTTAGCAGCAGACACCCATAGACATTTTGGTCTAAAAAGCTAGCCAGGATATCGTCTGCTATAATGTCGAGCTTTCTCTTTTGTTGTTCTTTGGCTAAGATATTCGCCAGACCGCTTTCAGGGGATGTCTCTATGTAGCGCAACACAACTTCTTCCGGCTGCTCAGTGGAGTCGACGGACTTGAATGCTGCAGAAAGCTCATCCAGAAGCACGATTATCAGTGAGGATGAGTTAGTGAGGAGTTCCAGAAAGGTATCAGCAGGGCGTTTACGAGAGAGGTGCGATGACAGTGACAAGATAAATTCGGCCAACAACTTTCGGCATGACAGAGGAAACGTTGTCTCGGGCGGTAAAATTGGACTGGACCAGGAGCTTTCGAGGTCTGGTAAGCTTGCGAAGCAGGATAAAAGGCAAGAGCTTACATCACATAATCTTTTATTACTCCATCGGTGATTGATCCCAGGGCAGCAGCTGTCTTGGGGCCAAATGTAGAGTAATCAAGATCAGCAGAAGAGGCGTCCCCGAAGAGAAATACTTGCCCAATGTCATCTTGTTTGGCATCGGCAGTAGAGGCCTTACTTTTTGGCCAGTCAAGTAGTCTTCTGGCTATGTCCAGGGAGAGCTCCCTTCTCGATCGATGGCGCAGGGTTGAAAATGGTTGAGTAGGGTCTTCATCAGCCGCCTCCCACTGTGCGTGCAAGATGATACCGCTAGCAACTCCGATCAAGAGCAAACCTAATCTTCCAAATAGTAAGAGCGTCGTGCCTACTAAGCATGCGAAGACGCCAAGAAGAGTTCCACCATTAGATGCTGTAAGGAATTGAAGTGTAGAATTTATAATTCCGTTTGATTGCACAGGGTTGGGTCTGTTCGTCGCGGTCTGCTCGTCGTAGCTCGTCGGAAAGACAATGTGAGAAGTCTCAGCTACTTCAGGTTTCTTGGACTGCCCGGACGAGATGGAAGCCTCATCCATAGCGATTGGCTTTACTAGGTGGTCGCATTAACCGTAACGCAAGACTGCAAACTTATTGTAGAAGCGAGAAAACCACAATTTCGCAAACGATCAAGGCTGTGCGTCATGAGGAAGTTGGTTGTCCTTTGACATCTGGTTGATTGATTGGTATGTCTGCTTTGGTTACCTAATACACCGGATCACTTGATTAAACCATCTAGTTATAACTACTTGCCACCTTTACCTACCTAGTAGTAAACAAACTACAAACTCTGTATTTCGATCCACAAGATTGCTCATCTCCATTCCTATCCCTCTCTGTGCCATGTAATGGGATAACAGTGGCATCAAACCGTCCAGGTAGGCCTGCAGTCGTCGACTAGGCTCAGAATACATAGATAATGCAAATTGCGAATGTCTGTTCATGATGATCGCAGAACCATTTACTCATTGTGCGGAGTCCATAGCCCGAATCTCAAGAGACTTGAGCAGCCGTGGTCAATGCGATTTATGGGATAGTAGAATGTGGCGAGGCTCGAGTGGTTGCTCGTACTGAAGGAAAGGAGTTGAGATACCATTTAGGCACAGAAACCCAGACACAATACCTCGAGAAACTCTGGTGATCCCCTGTTGCTTCTGATAATATAGAGCTCATATCACAGGGCGTACAAGCTTGATTTTACATGACAGGACTGATATCTGTTACAAAATTGGAAAGATTCTGTAGTTGAACCGCGATATACTGTGAGAGTTCGGTTTGGATTAATGGTGTGTATCCATCCAATATTACCTTGCTCTACCAGCGAAGAGACAAGGTATCTAAAGCAAATAAGGATGGAAATCGATCTGCGCAATCCGAGTGAATCCAGCATTCAAAGTATATGTGTTTCATACCAGATGCAAAGAAGACTGCGGTTTGTATGGAAGACTATGTAAGACATGGTGCTTTCTCTTCTGCAAGCCCAGTAACTATTTCATAAACCTGGCTGGAACCGTTATTGTGTTTTGATATATTTGGTATGAGATCCCTGTGCAACAACCGTACTCCCATTAGAGTCAGTCTGCTTAGAGATTGTCACAGTTGTGAAAGCAAGGTTCCGTCCAACTTTGTCAGCGCGACCTTCAATTTCTAGCCAGTCTCCTGTTGTTGCTGTTGAGAGATAGTTGACATGGATATTGGTGCTGACACCTGTTGAGTCGAGACCAGAGGATGCGATCGCTAATCCACCCGCCCAGTCAGTGACACAGGCTGAAAATACGCCATGCAAGGTACCCTTCGAATTCAGATGGTGAGCAGCGACTTGAAGTCGCGCAAAAAATACACCTTTTCTAGCATCATAGATGTCAATGTCCTGAAGGAGAAAGGCATAAATTGGGCTGCTGGTGCGGATACGCTCCCACACTTTCCGAACTTGTTGAAGTTCGGCACTCATGTTAAAGAGGTTGTCGCGCTGTGAAGTAAAGCAAAGAATGTGCAGAATCAGGAGGGTTTCCGAACGGAAAATTTTTTACCTTTTTGCAGGGTGGCATTGGCTTGATATAGCTGTTGACTAACTAGTTACTAGTTAGTAACTAACTAACGCTAGTAATATCGAGTACTTCATACGTAATTAACCCAGTCAATATAGTGACTACGGAGTTACAGATCAAAAGTGACGAGAAGAATGCTGTATTTTCAGACCTGTACAATGTTGGCATAGTTAACGCAACTAAATATCCGATCATCGAAGCTTTTACTAGGAGTAACCAAGAAAAAATGTCTGTATTGTGATCATGCAGGACTTTATCTAATTGATGACCATATACCTAGGTGAACAGGATATCTTGTTACTCATGTAATTGTTGCATGTAATGTATTATATGTATGACGAAGTTGTTTGTTGAAGTGGGTTTAGTTAGTTACTGACTCAGATATTATGTAATTGATAGTCAACTAGAACATCCCTGGATACTTCGCTTGTGGCATACAAACTTAGCTGTAGTTCCTGAATTGTCTCTGACTTCCTTACATCCTACCCATTCTTGCTTCACTCGCTTCAACACCACCATTGTTGATTTTCCTACCCAGTCCAGCATACAAGCATACAATTCCACTGGCTAACACACAATGTCTCGACCTGGTACTACGCTTTATGTCACCGGCTTCGGGCACGGGACCCGAGCTCGCGACCTTGCCTACGAATTCGAACGGTACGTGCCGCTCATCGATTGCTACGCGCTACCATGACTATACGACCCGTGTCCATTCTCGCAATCTACCTCGGCTGAGCCCCGCAAACCGACGTCGGTGCCGCTCTCTATGTCATGATATGATAGAGATTTGCTTGTTTATCCAATTTCCTTGGAGAGGGGACTCCTTGAAGGGGAACCCTCCGCAAGAGTTTTCCTCTCACAGTTGCCTTGCACCATATATTTAATGACTGAAATGCACATGGACCTTCTTCTAACAATGACTTAGATATGGACGTCTTGTCCGCTGTGACATCCCAGCGCCGCGTACCCCTTCCAGCAGACTGTATGTTCAATCAAAGCTTCGTACCCTGAATGTCACTTGCTCATGGCATAAGATTCGCCTTTGTGGAGTATGAAAGCCGCCGTGACGCAGATGATGCATACCATGAAATGCATAATAAGCGAATTGGGCGCGATGACTTATTGAAAATTGAGGCAAGTAGAATAGAAGGCTTTGGGATCCATAACTTGACTGACATGGCCGAAGTGGGCACGTACTCCTCCATCTGCTTCCTGGAGATTCGACTCTGGCCGGGACCGGCGACGTGACCGTACTCCGCCTCGACGTGGCCGCTCTCCTTCTCCTAGACGTGGCCGTGGCGACTATTCTCCCCGCAGGGACGACAGGTACGACCGGGATTACGACCGACATGACCGCGACTATGACCGCCGCGACCGTGACTATGACCGCCGTGACCGCGACTATGACCGCCGCGATCGGGACCGTGAACGTTCTCGTGACCGCTCTCGAAGCCCTGATGAGAGAGACCGCGATATCAAGGATGAAAGAGAGCGCCGTGATGACGACCGTGAACGACGCGAGGACGAGCGTGAGAATATTCCAAACGGTGAAGACAGGAAAGGTTTGCTTATTGATGCATATACCCACTTCTAGTCATTGCTGATTATTTACCGCAGTCCCCTTAGAACCCTTGACGTCCGCTCATGATGAGCTTGATACAGCCGAGTAGGTTATTATGGCTTCATGAACTATCAGATCTCATACTATACATCCAGTCAAAAACAGTCTGTGATGGATTGTACCCCAGGGTCCGAGAGATAGAACATGAAGCTTAAGACGTTATCAGTGCACGTTGGTGATCGACCTGGATGCTTATTTCCTTCTATCGCTGTTGATCACTGGCGCTCTTTTGCCAATCCCTCCCCTACGCTCCCGTTTCCCTCTTCAACCACCCCATGCTCGTTCAGGTTTTTCTTCATTTCATTGTTCTCTTGTCTTGCTTTTCCATCATTTTTTTTCTTTCCCTCTACTTCTTTGTCTGTGCTTTCCTTTGCCATTTAATTTTCTAAATTGCAGTGTTGATTAGCAGAGGGTAAAGGCGAAAGGGCCAGCTCCTCGAAGTGATGGCGCACAGATACGAGGCTTTGGGGCTTTGGTACTATTGTTTAACATTGGTATTTATCATGGTCAGCAGCTCGAATCATGACCGAACGAACGTCGAGCGGGCCTTTTTTCTTGTTTATCTTATCGCCCGACTCTCTCGTCCTGTCGTCACGATCAACAGCGATCCGTTATCCGTCTTGAACTCGCATTCTAATATAGTCGATGATCATTGACCTTTATCGTCTCTCACGACCGGTCGACTTCGTGCATATCCTGCAACACCGCTTCGAAAACGATTTGTAATTTCTGTAGTCTGTAGAAATGGTCGCATGCAAGCTTGTGGGGGACATGCAAGGTAAGAAACCCCCGGAAGACAGCAAGTATTGACCTGCTGTGTCTACCTCTAAAGTTTGTACGAGTCTGGACTTAAGGCCACACTCTAGTCTATGTTTTATTTGCACTTGATGGAACGGCTAGGACGACTTCGCAGTTTTCAAGTTCAATTTCGGCTACCTAGGCGAGGAAAAGAATGGTAGGTGGGGATGCCCACACATGTGTATACATACAGTCACTCCAAAACAGGAACAGTGGTGAAGGTAGAAACATTTGTCAATGTTTGCATCAGAACTAGTACGTACAGATAGTTTGGAGGCGGTAAGAATTGCACACAAGAGTAGGAAAGAAAAAGTGCGGTGCACCGCTGATGTACATCTTTGCCGAGCTATCACTGCATCTTTTCGTATGTGGCCATTAAAGAGCCTATTCATATGGTGTTAGTACATCGGTACAGCTTGCCACGAGCTAAAATTTTAGACCTTACCGATAAAAGTAGTTACCAGGCGAGAGCGCACTTGGCAGATATCTTCAGGTACCAACCAGATTGTGGCACCCAGCTTTCGTGCTATGCTAATGCTCAGCTTGGCGTTTGCGTATGCTTCCTCGTCATTCCGACCAGGTGTTACGAGATCGTAGTCGACATAGCTGCTCTTCATGCCATTGAGCACATCAAGAAGGAAAAGGCCTGAAGCGATTGACTGGTCCTTAAAGTTGCGTATCGACGAGGATCTGCCACCGCGGTGTGACATTTCATTTGCCCACTTGATCATCTCCGAATCTGTCATCTCGCGCTTCCCCATACGTTTGGCTAGGCCTGAGAGCGTGTTTGTGATATCCCGGCGCATTAGCTGCCAAACCAACCCAAGCGTGAGAGTTCGTTGACCATCAGTGATATCCGCTCCTTGTACACCTACCAAGGAAAATCCCACGTGTTTACCGAGCTCAGTGGCGTAATTAGTATTCTCAACTGCCTTGAAACGCATCATTTCCCCCCCAGAAACTGGAGGCTTATTGACGTGTCTCCAGTTGACACTGCCAGGCATCACCTTGTCGTATGCTTGTAGCAATATAGTCCCATCCCTAAGATCATCGAACAAAGAATTGACAGCGGGCTGCACATCAAGAGAGTTAAGCCATAGGGTGAAGACTCTGGCTTCCCTCTCGCCCTCTGCATCAAAATCTTCGACTTCAAGCTTCTCTTCTTCGGTAATAGGATCGAGGCCTGGAATAGTATTAAATAGGTTCGCCACAAATGCCAGGTTGAGTTTAGGGTTCCCTGCAACGAGCGAGGAGGGTGTCAGGAACTTCCGACAGCCCAGTTTGTCCGCATTTGTCAAGACTTGTTCTGCCCTCTGAAGTACATCCTGGGTCTGAAGAGGACTCCGCGAGCACATCTCTGGTGCCAACTGATTTAGGAGTACGGTGTAATTTTCAGCGTCTTTGACATCGGATGAGAAATTCGTCACCCTGTAACGGCAGTTAGTTCGCTGCATGTCCCTGATCGTGACTTTATGCGTCGTTTCGCGGCTGAAAAAGTCCCGTTAAGAGAGTGCAAAATACCTTCTGTTCCACTTTGCATTCTTCAGATGATAGTTGAACCAGCGCAGAAGAATCTGTTCTGGTGGAAGACGGAGGAATTGCTCCAAAGTTTCATCCTCCTCTAAGAGTCTGTACAGTTCAGGGTGCAACTTGATATCGATCTTGCCTAGGAGACCCCGTCGGATGATCTGCCAGATCAAACCCAGAATAAGGTGCTCACGCACTTCAATGATGTCACCGCTTCCTATGTTCACAACAGAGCAGCCTATACCCTTGGCTGAATTGATCACGATGTTGTTGTTTTCGGTCATATGGAATGCATTCAGCTCTCTTATCTTCTTCCCAGCTTTGTTCAGAACACGTTCATCGATAGTATCCGGAACACTATCGTTGATTAATTTCGCCAATACCAAACCGTCCTTACATTTATCAAACATTTCGAATGTATCGGTGGGGAAGGGTAGAGAGTGACCAATGTCTGGATCCCCAGCGAGAACAGCATTAATGTGCCTAGTAAATTCTGTTCTCTCATCCTCGTTTATGGTATGTGTCACATTTGCCGAGGAACCTTGAACATGGATTCTGCCTCCTATACTGCCTTTGGAGACATGTCGAGATGTTCCGGCTCCATTCCCCGGGAGCACTGGCGCAGGAACCGAAGCTGCCTGGCTCTGCATCGATGCAAAGCGGAGTCTAGAAATAAGCTGTTGAAGATTGTCTGTCTTAGCGATGACAGCACAGAGGGACAACCAAACGAAATCAGCGATAGTGGCATACTGACGTCCACATAATCCTCGAGCTCGACTCGGCGAGAGCTGTCAAGTTCAACTTCCTTCAAAGCCTGACGCACAACATCATAGGGCTTTCGTTCTGATTGTTGGGTGGCCTTAATAACAGTTGCTTCGTCTAGGGAGCCTTTATCGTCAACATCCAGCTTTCGAAATGCATCCTGGAGAGAGAAGATCTCCGACTGTTCGAACTGTGGGTATTTCCTGTGCTACAGAGTCAGTGAACGATGGACAACATGGGGAACTGTGGGAAGATTCATCGAAGCGATTGACTTGCTTTTGGAGTTTGATCACGTTCATCCTCAGGGGGTTTGCTCGGGTACTTTGCAATACGGACTAACAAGTCAAGGGTCTAGTGAGGAAATATCAATGGAATTCCAATAGGCCTTGGAAGCGTAGCAGTATAAAGAGAGGAAACCGGACTGATGATGTAATTTGTATCAGAGATGGGTACAAGAAGAAGTTGGCAGTCTTTCCTAGGCACTATTATTATAGTACGGAGTAAGCACAGCGCAGTTAGGCACCTAGGTACGTAGTTGCGCTATTTTCCTCTTCGTACTAGGGAAGTGGGGAAATCAAGGTGGGGGTTGGCGAATACGGAGTACTACTTGCTACGTACGGAGTGTTGCTTTTGCAGTTATTACTTGGCCGAATGACAAGGCTCAATCACCTTGTAGGTTCGGATTTCTTCCTTCGTAGGAATATCACGGAATCAATGACATGGATGTATATGAAGAAGGTAATCCTACTACAGCTGCTTCTTGTCGACATGATCACTGATGGATGGGAAAAATTCGCGTGGCACACATGATCAGCACGGCCATGCTCCTGTACCCTACCGTAATTACGGGATTTGCGATGGTAGGTAGCAACCTAGAGTCGGTCTCTAGTAGTGAATGCAAGCTAATACTATCATTGAACATGAGTAGTCTACTTTATACACATACAATAGTGTATAACTCGGCAGTATTGTAATCCTAGATGTATTCAGTCGGTCAATGCTGTTTCAAGGCTTCTCAGTGCCTCAACAGCTTACGGCAAGAATGTCCTAACTATCGTTTTCTACAGCCCAGGCACCTGAAGCTCGGCCTCGCCAAGCAAACGCTGCAGCGTCACATTATCTGGGCTGATATGCTTTCATCAAACTACACAACAAAAACAGTACAAGCACGAGGAGGACCACAGTGAATAGGACTATTTTTCTTTTCTTTTTCTTTTTTTAGGTCAGCATACACCAATTCAAAACTTTGATCGTCGAGATAATCCTGTTCTGTCCCATTGGCTGTTCCGTTATCCCGCCTTACTACGTGGCCTTTGTCTATGCTAACCGTCTTGTCACCATATCTAATAGCCATCGCATTTGCTTGCTACTGAACGCGTTGGCTCGCGCTCCAACATATCGGGCTCTTAAGAGCTTAATGTCAAAAGACAGTCAAAGGGGGACTTCCTTCGGGGCCTTTACACCAGGTAAAACCCCTAGAGGTACAACCCCACAACCTGACAACAGTACGAAGGATGTCCTCCAACGTTCTCGAGGAGAGGACCATACAGTCTCACATAGACATGGGCTGAGTCCGCGCCGCTACCCGAAGGACTGTCCCCCGCTTAAAGTAAGGTGGTTTTATGCAGTGGATTCGCCGAAGTGGAAACCAGGGCTCCGCGATCAAAAGGGTGACTCAAAACCTTTAGCGCCTCCAAAGAAATTTGTCCCATTCACTTCCAGAGACTCTCAAGCTGTAGAAGATGCATTTCAAGGACTTCTACCGACAGATTTCGAAAACGATCATGATTCTTACAGCAGGTCGATGAGTGGGGCGTCGCCCGAGCTGACCAAGGTTCCTGTGAATGAAGACTCACTTTTTGATGTTATAATCGAGCAAAGGGAGCTCCGGCCAGCCTATTGGATAGGTCCAGTCTACGAAGTTCGTCGCGGAACTTGGTTCTTTCAAGACGGGTCTGCAACGAAACCTTGTGAAGAGAATTTGGCTACCCAACTTGAAGAGGGTTATCTCAAGTCAAAACCATGGCGGTATACAAGCCCCGCCTATTCTTCCAAATCCCCCATGAGAACAAGTGGCGGTGAAAGAGGTGATACTAAAAACTATGCCTTCGCGAAGTTAAGAGGCTTACTTGCCTACAGGACCTGACTCCTCCAATGAGGCTGAGAATTTGGGGCGTACAACTCCTGTGCCTAGAAATGAGCCCGTAGCGTACCGACTGTTCGGTGCCTATATGAATAGTATAGTGACTTATCAGGATTCTACGAATGCGTTACTGGTGAACGATGATTTCATGTCTAGGGTGAGCACAACGGTCTATCAAAAGCTAGGTGGCGTTCCTGGTACAAAGCTCGTACGTGGCTATAACGAGACGAATAAACAGAAAGAGGTGGTGGACAAGACTTGCATTGAACCAAAAACATCTGGGAACGAATTACAGGATGTCTTGCCTGAGGAGACTCAAGATAAGGCAGTTTCACATATGTCCAGACCAATCACGTCCCGTGACCAAGCATCGGACGATGAAAGTAATTCGCTCGAGGCGAAGTCAAATGTGGAGCAGCGCGTTTCAACCGATATGGTTGAGCTCGAAGAACGGGCACGCAAGCAGGAACAAAGAGAAATGGAGGAGTCCAGGAAGGTTGAGGATAAAGATCGGGGAATCGATCACCTAGTTCTGGTTACTCATGGAATCGGACAGCGACTTGGCATGCGCTTAGAGAGTGTTAATTTCATACACGACATCAACGTTTTGCGCAAAACACTAAAGAGTGTTTACAGGGCTTCTCCTGATCTCCAGGCCCTTAACTCTGATTTTCCGGACAAGCTTGAAAATTGCCGCATCCAGGTTCTCCCAGTGTAAGTATCACCCTGTCTTATGTGGTACGGTCAATAACGTGCTTATGAACACTGTCACGCCGATAACACTACTATCCATCTGCACTGGCTTTTCACAGAGACACTTGGCGTACCAGGGCTGACCTGATTCAGGTGCTGGAGACATCTGCTGGATTTCCCATATCAAAAGGAGCACCAACCCCGTGCAGAGTTCGATCTGGGTGACACTAAAAGCTCCGAAAATACCCCGTATCCGAGCTTGTCCGATATCACACTTGACAATGTTCCTGCAGTTCGAAGCCTCATCTCAGATTTGGCAATGGATGTGCTTCTTTACCAAAGTGATTACTGTGAGCACATCTCTCGGATAGTCAAACAGGAGTGTAACCGGATACTGGAGCTTTTCAAGAAACGAAACCCTTCTTTCCGTGGCACTGTAAGCCTTTGTGGACATTCGCTTGGTAGCGCCATCCTCTTTGATATCCTGTGTCACGAACAGCAAAGCTCACGGCCTACTAAAGCCTCGCATTATGGTTATGACGAGGCATGTCACAAAGTTCAGGACGACTCTTTAAGCTTTGAATGTGAGGACTTGTTCTGTTTGGGCTCTCCGATAGCACTGTTCCAAATGCTCAAGGGGAAAACCATTGCTGGGCGACCACAGAGGGACCAGGGGCGCGGACACTATACGACATCCGTCCGTCCTGACGGTGAGGCTGTGACTGCCAAGCCACAGTCTACTCCTTCTGTGACCCTTGATTCCGGAAAGGACACGCTTCAACAACAAACTCTGGCTTCGATATCCTCTCCAAAATGCCGCCAATTGTTCAATATTTTTCACCCTTCTGATCCGGTTAGTTACCGTCTAGAGCCTCTCATTTCACCAGCAATGTCGTCACTTAAACCCCAGCCTTTGCCGTCAGTCAAGAGAGGAATTTGGACGGCATCGGGTCAGAGTCTGTCATTGATTAGCAGTCGTGTCGGACAAAGTGTGGGGTCATTGTGGACAAATTTCACATCCGGTGTCGCAAGCAGTTTGCTTAACCGTAGCCTTGGCCTTACCTCGGAAGACACCGCATCCTCAGAGGCAGGCCCTAATTCAGGTCTGCATGCCCGAAAAACACAGTCATTACCTTCTGGTGCCAAATCCATTCATGATACAGCGGATATCAGAAACCCCACCCTTATTGACTCTAACTTGGAAACGCTCTATGAGGGTTATCGTAAGGCCGGGGAGCGCGGCAAACACAGGGATTTCGAGAACAATGTAGAGGAAACTCTTGAATCACTTGGGAACGATCATCACGGCAGGAGGCTTATGCTTGAAGATGCAAAAGTGAGGGCTTTGAATTTCAATGGAAGGGTTGACTATAGCATACAAGAGTAAGACTTTCAACTATCTCGAATCTATTACAGGACGCTGATTTTTAACAGGGGAACCTTCGATATATCAATGATTGCTAGTATTGCTAGCCATCTCAGCTATTGGTCTGATGAAGACGTGTGCCATTTCATGATGTCGCAGATGCTTTGTAGGAGGCCTAGGGTGCAACATAGCCAGGTCTCTGCCAGATTCATACCATCATAAATTGACCGGCCTAAATGCTATAGCCGTTCGTTCTGTATGCTTTGGAGTTAGCCAGGTCTTGTAGAAGAATCAAAAGATGGCCCAAATGGTGAAGATTGACCAACTCATAGAATGCAGGACTTAAGTGTGATAAGGCATGAACTATAGGCGTATGGCATTCACTTGTCGCACGGATCTATAAGTTTACCTGAGCAGTGGCCATTGCGTCGTACTTCCGTGCTGTGAATATAATCAAATTCATATGCCCTGATCTAAAATTAACGATAGACGTCGCAGCTTGCTGATTAGCCGCTGATTACATTGCCCGCACGTTCCCTAGGGGGCAGGGGAATTGAATGAGAGGGGAAAGCATCAATTGCTGTAGCGAGCGTGCTATGATAGCCGGGCCATACAATTACAGGACTGTTGCCAAAGTCGGTTTAGGCTACACATTACCTTAGTCCTGGTTCTAGTTCTGCTAGCTATCGGACATGGGTAATTTCAGAGTGGCATCCACCGATATTTCCTCGTGCTTCAAGTACCATCTCCCATGATGTCTTCATCAATGTCCAAACCGCCATCTGATTCTCCAACATTATCGCCACTGACCCTTGAACCATCAGGGCACCTCTGATTCCTAGATAGAAGTTGAAGACTTTCATTTCCCAGCTTCAGCTCACTGCTACAATGATTAGCATCTTTCGTTATAAGCCCTAGTACCCGAGCTTCTTGGACCAATCGTGTTCGCATGGATATCTCTCTCTGAATGTGAGATCCATTGCGCGCAAAAAACCGAAGCATTGTTGCATCTCCTTGGCCATGTAGATGCAGTAGTGAAGCACTGAGGATGCCAGACATTACGAGCGATGATACGAACTCTTCGATATCTGCAGAGGATGCTACCGGCGCTAACGTGCGTTGCGCTACATCCGCTGCAGTAAGAGCCGAGAAAGTCCTGCCTAGCTTCACCACAATGAAAGAGTTGTAGGCATGAAAAAGCTGAGAGACCAGGCCCTCGTTATTGTCCTAGCAGACTGTCAGCCTAACCAATATGTTGACGAATGCACTTTCGTCTGCTAACATACAGCACGCCAAATTGACCGACCAATATCAACCTCAGCTCTCAACCTCTGGAAGTCGCCCCTCTCAAAAGCGTTGACCAAGGATGCGTAAGGCTTTGCTAACGTTTGGTAGATTTTCAGAACGTGTGTGGAGACCACTTTAGGCGATGCGATAAGCTACAACAACAGCGTGAGTCAGTCCAAAGCACAATTCGGTTAATATTCTTCCTTTTTTTTTGCATTCGAGCTACCTTTCCATGCGCCAGCAAGCTAGCCAGCACCCACTTCTTATACCCTTCAACCATAATTTTGCTGACAGAGTCATTGACAGGAGAGCATATGACGATGCCTAGCCAATGTAATGCCTGTTCCCATTCCTTTAGTGCCAGATATATCATTGCACCATACAGAAAGAATCTTGTGTGATCTCTATATGTCAGCTTTGCGGAAAAGCCAGATGCATCGGAGATGAACGTGTCGCCCGACGTATTTTCGGAACACAACGGACGATTGATATGCTTGCGGTAGATTTGAACTGAACTGGTGGGAAACTGGAATATCCACTTCTCCATGATTGGCAAAGCATGGTGATATGACCTTGAAAGGAGAGAAAGTCTGAGGAACGTAACGTGTAATGATGTAAGGATACCGGGTGAGTCGAGTCGAAGTAATGCTTCCTTCATCACTTGGACTGCTAGGAACGGCTGATAAAGGTCAACTATATGCAAAGAACCTCTTACATTAGCTTAGAATGCACTTACCTTCGCAGTAATTTCAGCAGCTTGTCCAAAGAGTTCGATAAGATGGCGCCACTCATGGCCAGCATACCTGACCTGGATAGGATCGAAATGTTTGAGGAAATAGGCCACTTTGACCCACAAGTCATTTCCAGGCTTGATCTCATCCGGCAGGCCTTCCTTCGTCCTTCTTTGTAGGTTGTCGATGTGGAGATTGAGAATTAATAGATAAGGTAACGTGTGCTGCGCTGGATGGAGGTTCTGCGAAGTAAATGGTCATGTCCGTAAGCATAATCTTTCATCTTCCATTCAAAGCCCACTAGCCATGTTGTTCCACCTTCACCACTAGAATTATGGCTGTGCTTACATCTAGGAGGTATTGAGTGTCAAGGTCCTTATCGCAATTCTTGATATATGCAACCAGGTCACGGGTTTGTGAGTCATATCTTCCATCGTGCGTATTGTTCACTGCATGAAGTTCAGACGAGGCTGAAGTGATGCGTGAGAGAATCTCTGCCATCTTCTTTGGGATGCGCGGCCTGTAGCTGAGTATTCACTTGTCAAGTGCCGATAAGGGAAGAAAGAAGAGCGCGGCGGGTCGCTGATGGGAGGAGTAGTAGTTACTAACAGTGCCACCCACATATTACCTCATACAGTAGGTACTCCATATACGCAGCTTAGTTATGACAGCTAGCTAGAGCAAATTAGCTTATTGGCGACGACCTTGCCTCGGTACGAGGAAGACGTAGATTACTACTACTGTAGTATTACGGAGTACATGGAATACTGAATAGGACTACAGCTGCGCTTCAGTTTCCAATATGACCAGTGTTTTCTGACACCAAAGTCCACATACATTATTTGTGGGGCACTAAGTCTATAATATCTCCCGGGAAATTTAAATATGTAAAACTAAAGACTAGGCTTCATACTACGCGAATCGAATGGGAAATGATTGATATCGGTGATATCGGGCCATTGGTGCTATAGATTGAATCTTCAATAGGCGCAAAATCACCCTAGGGTCAATAGGTCTATGGTATATACATAGGTGCTCTGACGGACTGCGAAAGTCCCGAGTATAGACCGGAAAATGGTACTAAGATGTGGTTCCATATTTAGCCAATGAGGCCGGAACGGATTGTACTTCGTCGGGAGTACAAGCACTGCGGTTTTACAATACCATCGACGTCTCTGGTGTTTGATTATGTAATGTAACCGGTTTCAATCCGTGACCCCTCACCTCCCGCGTTCTCCCCAATTGTCTTCTATTGTCATGATTGAAATCTAGCAAATGTCGCTTACACAGTCTTCTGCCGGCAATATCGCAAGCACCGCGTCCATAGCTGCTCGGCGGCTAGCGGTCCTCTCAAATGCTGAGCGCAATGAAGCATTGACGGTGCTCTATCAGGACCTTTTGGCTAATAAGGATGCCATTTTAGCGGCCAATGCAAAGGATGTCGCATTGGCAAGCCGTGCCGCAGAGGATGGCGATCTAAATTCCAGCGTCCTGAAGAGGCTTGACTTATCGAGGCCGGGGAAATATGATGATATGTTGCAAGGAATCCTAAGTGTGCGGGATTTGGACGATCCAAGTAAGCGTGTTTAATCGATTCAGCGTCCTCGTTCTGACATGTCCAAGTTGGAAAAGTGACTCTAAAGACACTGCTCGATGACGGACTTACTCTGGAGAGAGTGAGCTGTCCCATTGGGGTGTTGTTGATAATTTTCGAAGCTCGCCCTGAGGTGATCGCAAACATTGCTGCTTTATCTATCAAGTCTGGCAATGCAGCTATCCTAAAAGGTTTCGGTTACATACACGCTCTCGTCTTTATGCATAGCTGACCATCAAAAACAGGCGGGAAGGAATCAACCGAATCTTTTGTCGCAATATCGACGGTGATCTCCCAAGCCATATCAAAGACTCGAGTTCCGAAGTCCTCCATCCAGCTTGTACAGACAAGAGATGTGGTTTCTTCATTACTGGCCCAAGACACTTTGATTGATTTAGTCATCCCTCGCGGTTCGAATGACCTTGTTCGCTTCGTCAAAGACAACACCAAAATTCCAGTCTTAGGGCACGCAGACGGTCTTTGCTCCGCTTACGTACATCATGACGCGGACCCGGAAGTCTCTGTCAAAGTGCTGGTGGATTCCAAGACGGATTATCCTGCTGCCTGCAACTCCCTAGAAACCCTGCTGGTGAATGAAGCTGTTTTAAGGACCATACTACCTACTGTTGCCAAGGCCCTGGTGGCGAAGGGGGTTACTTTGAAGTGTGACGAATCCTCGAAAAGCGCGCTAGCGGATACTTTAGAGGCTGCCCAAATGACTTCTGTCGTGGATGCTGTTGAGTCCGACTATAATACAGAGTTTCTGGATCTCATTCTTGCTATCAAGACGATCCCTGCATCTGCTCCAGATTCAGGTGTTGATGCAGCGATTGACCACATCAATACCCATTCGTCGAAGCATACCGACATAATCTTGACCAAGTCAAAAGCTACTGCTGATTACTTCATGAGCAGTATCGACAGTGCTGGTGTTTTCTGGAATGCTTCGACGAGGTTTGCTGATGGTATGAGGTATGGCTTTGGCACAGAGGTCGGTATCAGCACCAATAAGATTCATTCCAGGGGTCCTGTGGGTCTTGATGGCCTCACCATCTACAAGTACCTCATCCGTGGAGATGGGCATAGAGCAGGAGATTACTTCGATGGTGCTGGGGGTAAGAAATGGAAACACAAAGCTCTACCATTGTAGAAGATAGGAAAACAGGGATAGAGAAAATTATAGGCAATCAATGATTTAACTCCATTTTCATTTTCATCCAGTCAAGCTCGCCTGGAACCCTCATAATATTCGGCCTGGCATCGGGCATTCTAATAAACGTTGGAGCAACGGCCGGTGATCAAGACTCCTGGGTATGCATGATTCCTCAAGTCGTCTACACAAGCACGATGAACCGCTACCAGACACAAGAAACGGAAAATATTTAACCAGCGTTTCTTACACCTTGAAACCACGAGACCTTCTGCGTCCACGGGCTCTCTCGAACTTACGTCCCTTGCTGCGAACGTAGGGTTTCTGTTCAATGTTAGCTGTGTAGACCATACAATTGCACCTAGAGTATAACATGCCTTGTGGCTGTGGGGGCCAAAACCGAAGTGCTTCACTGCCTCCCGAGCATTCTTAGGTCCGCGGAGGAGGAGGGTGTTCGCTCCAGTAGGGGCACGGAGAGCGAGCTGGTCCAGAGTCAAGGTCTCACCGCCAGCCTTCTCAATCCTGGCCCTAGCAGTAGCTGTAAAACGAAGTGCAGCAACAGACAGCTTCGGGACAGTAAGAAGACGGTTGTCGTCAGTGACGGTGCCGATCACAACGATAGTCTTGCCCTTGTGGGAGTCGGTCACGTTGGAAACAATGCGAGAGAGCGAAACAGGGGGGCGGTTGATCCTGGACATGAAAAGGCGGCGCAAGACGACCTTGTTGAAGTTGGATTCCGTGCGACCTATACATAATACCACCACCCATCAGTTTCCCATGGCTGCAGATCGGCTGTACTCAGGAGACGGAGACATACGGGCGAGGAATCGATAGAGCTTCACCAAGACTTGCAGGTAAACGTTCTCGCTCTTGGGCGCCTTGCGATGGGTGCCGCGCACATGGTGGCGGTCCAAGTCGATACCTGTATACCAGAATCAGTATCCGAGTGAAAACAAGGACTGTCCATGGTGTTGAGCCAAAAAGAAGTCGCAACCCGCGAGATCCTTCGGTAAATGTATATATCACCACTTCGATTTGAACATACCCATGGCTGCTGTTATTGATGGGACACCTGAAAGTTAGCTGGCTATCGCACCCGTAGTCAAGGTGAAGCTGGTGAGGTTTTCAATCTAAGATTTTCAGATGCACGGTGTGTGCGGGTTGAGCCCTACCCTAGTCCACATACGGTAGCCAAGACCATTTTGTGCCCGATACCTAAGGCATCAATGGCACATTTTACCAGTTGCTCCAGTTTAAAATCTGACTATGCTAGCACTGTGTGCTAAATAAATTATAGTTTTAGTGGGGAGCTCCATATTTTCAACGATCATTTACTATTGGACATTGGACGTTGACCTCACATATTGTTGATATAGTAATGAGCGATCCCTCCGCTTCCCCTCTGGACCACATACCTTTTTCAGTTGTTGTTGCGTGCCCTCCCTTTCTAATGAATCTCATAGTGTAGGCTTATGATCCATAATTATGTTGCATCTTTCCCACTTTTACCCCGCATAGTCTGGCACAATCCACTCAAGTTCACCTTTACTTGCTGTGTCAACTATCTCATACCTCATACATAGTCAAAGTATTTGCATCAGGCAGTGCCCTGCGAGAGCTTTAGTATCGATATGACAGAATACAGTCGTCTCCGTATTTGAAACTATCGAGGGGCAATCTGCCAACCGTAAACGTAAAAAACTGCGCAGTGATAAGCAGCAAGGAGATAGAGGGTATAATATCCACCGTCAACTGATAAGGCAACCTTCTTCCAATTAAGCAGGGCACCTTAGTTTTCTTATTATTTCTTTGGTGCGAGTTGAGTGATCTTTCTAGATTTCGTGGGCATATATACTGTATAACGAAACAATGGCAACGCATGCAGGTGAGTCATACCCCGTCACTCCTCCAACCCACTAGATAGTCCCGGGTCAACTCGAAGCTGAGCCAACTACTAGCCATACTGGGGGCCACTTTAAGAAGGTTCGGCACAATTCCTTTGAACAAGCCACGTAAGCCCTCTTGTGCTACAATGGCCTTCACGGCGTCCGTGATTGATGCATATTTATATCCCATCCCAGACATTGTGTTAATCTGAAAGCGCCGTCGAAGGACATCGCTGAAGCCATGTCTCCATATTAGCTAACCATGACGAGGGAGAAGAATGATGTCTTCTGGTGAGGCTCACAATGGGTATGTGCATGTCTGCGCTACCGCACCCGAAACAGCACCGGCAAGTAATTTACGCAGGGGTCCTGGTGTCGCATCGCCTTCGGGTGTCAAATACTTGCGGACCGATTCATACGTCATGAAATTGAGGCCGACCTAATTGCGCTTAGCCACAGGTGGTGTCATGTGAGCGTTTCGGGCTTACTGACATATGGGGCGACACCGGCAACAGTTGGTATGATGCCACGGTAGAGACCTACAATGCCGCCTTCGTTTCTGTATATCAAGACCATGGTGGCAAACATGCCCGGTAGCCGCTCGCCAGCCTCTCGGTGACTGAGAGCTTCAAAAGACGCTGACTGGATAGAGAGTCGCGTTCTGACAATATCGAGAGGGTAGGTAATTGTCACAGATGTGATGCCGGCAGCAGCGCCACAAAGAAGACGGTGCATGGCTGATAATTCGGCATTTGGCGAAGATTCCGCAAACTAGAGTACTACGTTAATCAAGCCTCCAACTCGGTCGCCATATATGACTTATATATTTGCACTTCAGATCATTGTACCCTCGGGACATACAATCTCAAAGCCTGTATGAAATCATGTTCAACTCACCTTCTTGTAAAAATTATAGCTGCCAAATTGAACTGCGGAATAAGGAATGATGCGGATACAATTTGTACCGTTTCCGCGCATGAAGCCTCTCCATCCCTCTTCTTTTCCGATTTTGACGAGAGCTTTCCATATTGATAATTTGTACTCCTCCCTGCCAACACTCTGGATCTGGAGAAGGATTTTGAGACGTTCGAGTGGTGACACGAGTGTCCTTGACACTGCACCCGCTACTCCTCCGGCTATGAAAGCAGCAGCAACAGGTTCGGCAACTCTGTACCTAGCTTTATTGATGAAACTTGGCGTTTTCTCCGTAAAATTATCCTTTTAGGGCGACAGCAGTCGTGAGCTTGGCGACGTATATGATAACTCCTATAGTCATACCTGAACAGGGTTGGAAATTGGTGATGGAGGCATTTTGTAGTCTGTACTTTGCCCCCTCGAATTGATACATCGACCTGCCCGGTGGCGGTTCAAGGTGATACTAGATTCCTTGACGACCGGGGTAGATCAATCCGGTAGTAGCAGGATGTGGGGAACACGAGGTTCAGTAAGCCACTATGTGACAGCCGTACTGGGTTGGCATGAGCAACATTGAATCTAGAAATGGCCAATATAGGCGGCTGGAGGGTTCGAAGTACCTATATAGAAAGGTTTGAAATGGGATACATGCGAATCATCCGGTGTGTTGTCTATTGGCCATGGGATGGATGGCTTCTTGAAATTGTTGGGACCCAGGGAAATTCCGTATTCCTAAGGACAGGATGGTTTGGCAAAACACATATGAGAGAAAGGCTCGTGGAGGTGCTATGCATACAGATACTCGAGATCTAAAAGGCTTCCCTAGTCGAATCAATCATGAACCGTCATGATAGTATAAAGGGTATAGGTGGAAGGAAAACAAGGAACGCGAGATGTTATGCTCTAGGATAGTTACGAAGTAGATAGAAACCAGGCTGCAGCACTAGCAGGCTTGGTTGCCGAACAGATCACTGCTGGCGTGTTATTCAGGGAGGATGTGGAGTAAAGGGGTAGACAAACTGCAGCCGCAATAGACAGAAGTGAAAGTATGTAATAATATGTAATCTATCTGTTTTGACAGTGGACTTACTACAGATATTATTAGCTACGATTTTGAAGAATGATCAATTCTTACTCTATACATAAACTGAATGCACTCTAATGTCTATTTATAATGTTATTGGTAGTCAATTATATACTAGTTGGTGCAAATACATAGTTTTTGCATTTATTCAGGCTTTTATTGGTCAGTTTACTTTATTATTTTTAAATATATATTTTGTTTCTATCTCTTTTCTCTTTCTTACACTTATTTATTCTTTAATTAATCTATCCTATAGTCTATTTTAATACTACCTTCTATGTTCTATTATCCTATACCAGCATCTCTACTAACTGGCTAGTTCATCGGCCAATTATTTATATTTAACAGAATTTTTAATATGTACTATAAACTTTAATAAATAATAGAGGTACTGCGTGGTATAAAATATTTAAATATA